>NC_092374.1:1923296-2223296 GCF_030028105.1 Mobula birostris
GCTTTCGGAAGAGCGAGAGAGGCCGCGATGCGAGTTTCGGGGCGGAATTGAACGAAAATGAAGGCGCTGATAAATACACTTGACTCTGTTTTATGAAGGAAGGAAAGGTATGTGGAATTGTCAGACTTCGACAAAATTTACCAATATAATTGTAATATAATGGCTGATTATATTACTGATTTTTAATTAAAAAAACAGCCGCCTGCGTAAACACAAAATTAAACTTCCTGCCGCCGTATTTGCTTTCAAATAGTTGGATCCTGCATGTCTAGACGTAAAGGACAGACAAGTAGCCTAAACTACATGTACAGAACTTACATTTGCATCCATGAAATCTGCACTGAAGACTACTTTTGGAGAAAATGTTGCTATAGACATAGAATCGTACAGCACAGTACAGGCCCTTCGGCCCACATTGTTGTGCCGACCCTCAAACCCTGCCAACCATATAAGCCCCCACCTTAGATTCCTCCATATACCTGTCTAGTAGTCTCTTAAACTTCACTAGTGTATCTGCCTCCACCACTGACTCAGGCAGTGCATTCCACACACCAACCACTCTCTGAGTAAAAAACCTTCCTCTAATATCCCCCTTGAACTTCCCACCCCTTACCTTAAAGCCATGTCCTCTTGTATTGAGCAGTGGTGCCCTGGGGAAGAGGCGCTGGCTATCCACGCTATTCCTCTTAATAGACAATAGATGCAGGAGTAGGCCATTCAGCCCTTCAAGCCAGCACCGCCATTCACTGTGATCATGGCTGATCATCCACAATCAGTACCCCGTTCCTGCCTTCTCCCCATATCCCTTCACTCCACTATCATTAAGAGCTCTATCTAACTCTGTCTTGAAAGAATCCAGAGAATTGGCCTCCACTGCCTTCTGAGGCAGAGCATTCCACAGAACCACAACCCTCTGTGTGAAAAAGTTTTTCCTCAACTCCGTTCTAAATGGTCTACCCCTTATTCTTAAACTGTGGCCTCTGGTTCTGGACTCCCCCAACAACGGGAACATGTTTCCTGCCTCTAGCGTGTCCAATCCCTTAATAATCTTATATGTTTCAATCAGATCCCCTCTCATCCTTCTAAATTCCAGAGTATACAAGCCCAGTCACTCCAATCTTTCAACATATGACAATCCTGCCATCCCAGGAATTAACCTCGTGAACCTATGCTGCACTCCCTCAATAGCTAGAATATTCATCCTCAAATTCGGAGACCAAAACTGTACACAATATTCCAGGTGTGGCCTCACCAGGGTGCTGTACAGCTGCAGAAGGACCTCTTTGTTCCTATACTCAACTCCCCTTGTTATGAAGGTCAACATGCCATTAGCTTTCTTCACTGCCTGCTGTACCTGTATGCTTGCTTTCAGTGACTGATGTACAAGGACACCAAGATCTCGTTGTACTTCCCCTTTTCCTAACTTGACACCATTCAGATAGTAATCTGCCTTCCTGTTCTTGCTATCAAAGTGGATAACCTCACATTTATCCAGATTAAACTGCATCTGCCATGCATCTGCCCACTAATCCAACCTGTCCAAGTCACCCTGCATTCTCATAACATCCTCCTCACATTTCACACTGCCACCCAGCTTTGTGTCATCTGCAAATTTACTAATGTTACTTTTAATTTCCTCATCTAAATCATTAACGTATATTGTAAATAGCTGCGGTCCCAGCACTGAGCCTTGCGGTACCCCACTAGTCACTGCTTGCCATTCTGAAAAGGACCCATTAGTCCCTACTCTTTGTTTCCTGTCTGCCAACCGATTTTCTATCCATGTCAGTACCCTACCCCCAATACCATTTGCTCTAATTTTGCACACTAATCTCCTATGTGAGACCTTATCAAAGGCTTTCTGAAAGTCCAGGCATACTACATCCACTGGCTTTCCCATGTCCACTTTCATAGTTACATTCTCAAAAAACTCCAGAAGATTAGTCAAGCATGATTTCCCCTTCATAAATTCATGCTGACTCAGACCTATCCTGCCACTGCTATCCAAATATGCCGCTATTACATCTTTTATAATATCTTGTACACCACTATCATGTCTCCTCTCATCCTCCTTTTCTCCAAAGAGTAAAGTCCTAGCTCCCTTAATCTCTGATCATAGTGCATACTCTCTAAACCAGGCAGCATCCTGGTAAATCTCCTCCGCACCCTTTCCAATGCTTCCACATCCTTCCTATAGTGAGGTGACCAGAAATGGACACAGTACTCCAAGTGTGGCCTAACCAGAGTTTTACAGAGCTGCATCATTACATCGCGACTCTTAAACTCTATCCCTCGACTTATGAAAGCTAACACCCCATAAGCTTTCTTAACTACCCTATCCACCTGTGAGGCAACTTTCATGGATCTGTGGACATATACCCCCAGATCCCTCTGCTCCTCCACACTACCAAGTATCTTGCCATTTACTTTGTACTCTGCCTTGGAGTTTGTCCTTCCAAAGTGTACCACCTCACACTTCTCCGGGTTGAACTCCATCTGCCACTTCTCAACCCACTTCTGCATCCTATCAATGTCTCTCTACAATCTTCGACAATCCTCTACACTATCTATAACACCACCAACCTTTGTGTCATCTGCAAACTTGCCAATCCACCCTTCTACCCCCACATCCAGGTCGTTAATAAAAATCACAAAAAGTAGAGGTCCCAGAACCGATCCTTGTGGGACACACTCGTCACAACCCTCCAATCCGAATGTACTCCCTCCACCACCAACCTCTGCCTTCTGCAGGCAAGCCAATTCTGAATCCACCTGGCCAAGCTTCCCTGGATCCCATGCCTTCTAACTTTCTGAATAAGCCTACCGTGTGGAACCTTGTCAAATGCCTTACTAAAGTCAATGTCGATCACATCCACTGCACTACCCTCATCTATATGCCCGGTCACCTCCTCAAAGAACTCTATCATGCTTGTTAGACATGATCTGCCCTTCACAAAGCCATGCTGACTGTCCCTGATCAGACCATGATTCTCTAAATGCCTATAGATCCTATCTCTAAGAATCTTTTCCAACAGCTTTCCCACCACAGACGTAAGGCTCACTGGTCTATAGTTACCCGGACTATCCCTACTACCTTTTTTGAACAAGGGGACAATATTCGCCTCCCTCCAATCCTCTGGTACCATTCTCGTGGACAATGAGGACATAAAGATCCTAGCCTGAGGCCAGCAATCTCTTCCTTCGCCTCATGGAGCAGCCTGGGGAATATTCCGTCAGGCCCCGGGAATTTATCCGTCCTAATATATTTTAATAACTCCAACACCTCCTCTCCCTTAATATCAACATGCTCCAGAACATCAACCTCACTCATATTGTCCTCACCATCATCAAGTTCCCTCTCATTGGTGAATACTGAAGAGAAGTATTCATTGAGGACCTCGCTCACTTCCACAGCCTCCAGGCACATCTTCCCACCTTTATCTCCAATCGGTCCTATCTTTATTCCTGTCAACGTTTTGTTCTTTACATAATTGAAGAATGCCTTGGGGTTTTCCTTTACCTTACTTGCCAAGGCCTTCTCATGCCCCCTTCTTGTTCTCCTCAGCCCCTTCTTAAGTTCCTTTCTTGCTTCCCTATATTCCTCAATAGACCCATCTGATCCTTGCTTCCTAAACCTCATGTATGCTGCCTTCTTCCACCTGACTAGATTCTCCACCTCACTTGTCACCCATGGTTCCTTCACCCTACCATTCTTTATCTTCCTCACCGGGACAAATTTATCCCTAACATCCTGCAAGAGATCCCTAAACATTGACCACATGTCCATAGTACATTTCCCTGCAAAAACATCATCCCAGTTCACACCCGCAAGTTCTAGCCTTATGGCCTCATAATTTCCCTTTCCCCAATTAAAAATATTCCTGTCCTCTTTGATTCTATCCTTTTCCATGATAATTATAAAGGCCAGGGAGCGGTGGTCACTGTCCCCCAGATGCTCACCCATTGAGAGATCTGTGACCTGACCCGGTTCATTACCTAGTACTAGATCTAGTATGGCATTCCTCCTGGTTGGCCTGTCCGCATACTGTGACAGGAATCCATCCTGGACACACTTAACAAATTCTCCCCCATCTAAACCCTTGGAACTAATCAGGTGCCAATCAATATTAGGGAAGTTAAAGTCACCCATGATAACAACCCTGTTATTTTTGCACCTTTCCAAAATCTGCCTCCCAATCTGCTCCTCTGTATCTCTGCTGCTACCAGGGGCCCTATAGAATACCCCCAATAGAGTAACTGCTCCCTTCCTGTTCCTGACTTCCACCCATATTGACTCAAAAGAGGATCCTGCTACATTACCCACCCTTTCTGTAGCTGTAATAGTATCCCTGACCAGTAATGCCACCCCTCCTCCCCTTTCCCCCCTCTCTATCCCTTTTAAAGCACTGAAATCCAGGCAAAATATTGGAGAGAGGAGAGTGGGAGTGGGGTTGGGAGAGGGAGATGAGGGAGATGAGAGTGGGAGAAGGGTATGGAGAGAGTGAGAGGGTTATAAAGATAGGGAGAGAGATCCCTGTGAACATTTAACTCCTGTGAGAAGTGTGTTTGCAAAAACATTGGGTTTCTTTCTGATGCAGTAGGTTGGAGGGGATGATATCCTGAATGTTATCATAATCCGAACATTTCTATTGTTTGATACCTGGAATGTCTGTTAGCTGAGAGGTAATGCCAGATTATGGCAGTCAGCAATCTCCTGCCCTTCGTCTGAGTTAAAGAATGTAACACTCTGGGAAAGGTTTCACTGCTGAAGTAATGGTCTTTCTGTAGAGGCAGTGTTTGGGTTATGGCTAGAGATAACAGGTGCTTTGGAATTTGAATTGTCCAATGATGGGAGTGTGTTTTCATGTTATGTGCCCGACACCAGGGTGACTGGTGACTGGGTCTTTTGTCCAGTGGGAGATGAAGGGAGAAGACGCTGGAGAGAGAAGGTCATAGAGCGGCCATGATCCGATGAAGCCCAGGGAGATCGAGGGAGGATTGGCGAAGGGGAAACCGTGAGCTCCAACTTGTGCACATTAGACTTTCATTGAAATGGGCCTTTTTCTTTGCTTTTTCTATGCTACCCCTTTAGTCAAATGAAGAATTATAAA
This sequence comes from Mobula birostris, assembly GCF_030028105.1. Lineage (NCBI taxonomy): Eukaryota > Metazoa > Chordata > Chondrichthyes > Myliobatiformes > Myliobatidae > Mobula > Mobula birostris. The sequence goes on from NC_092374.1 coordinate 1,928,408, forward strand.
GCTAAGTCATTTAATTGTATGCGGTGTATTGTCTGTTATTTTGTGGTACTTATTTGTAAAGGTAACAAATCACACAGTGTCCACACTAATGGGGGGGTTTCAGGGTGGGCTCGTGCCCCAATCCCACACGTTTGGCGGGGCCAGAGATTGTCTTCCCCAGACTTACACAGCCAACGGGACCAGAGTGTTTCAAGAAAAGCCCTGCTTTGCCCCGGCTGTAAGGCACAACTCCAAAACCCAGTAACCACAGCAGCACCAAGAGCCACTGGCTACCGTCCACAGGTTGCCCTGCAGGTCTCTCACCATCCCAACGCAGAAATATATCGCAAACACGAGGAAATCTGCAGATGCTGGAAATTCAAGCGACACACTCAAAATGCTGGTGAACGCAGCAGGCCAGGCAGCATCTATAGGAAGAGGTACAGTTGACGTTTCGGGCCGAGACCCTTCGTCAGGACTAACTGAAAGGGTCTCGGCCTGAAACGTCGACTGTACCTCATCCTATAGATGCTGCCTGGCCTGCTGCGTTCACCAGCAACTTTGATGTGTGTTTACAGAAATATGTCACTGTGCCTTTGTCATCTGAGTCTAAATCCTGTAATACCTTCCCCAGTAACCTGGGAGCATTTTCACCCGAGTGATTTCCATGGGCCAAGAAGGTAGCTCACCCTAACCTTCTCCAGGGCAGCTGGGCATGCAAAGTACAAATATTCAGAAAGGTAAATAACGTTTTCAAACCCTTCAATGCACTACATCCCTGAATCCCATCAGAACCGGCAACCCACCAACAGAGCAAGAAACGAGCTGTTGGAGGGACTCAGCAGACAGTGCACCTTCTGTGGAGACAAGAGGATATTCAGCATTCCAGTTCGTGACCCAGTGTCAAGAATTGGTGTGGAGGGGAGGCAGGCAGCGTAAAGGGCTGAGGCAGGAGCTGGCAGGTGGTAAGTGGTACCAGGTGAGGATGGGTACATGGAACTGGGCAGTTGGGGCAGGTAATAGGTAGACCCGGGTGAGGGTGGACAGATGGAGCTGGGGAAGTGGGTTGGGTGACAGGTGGAACCAGGATGGGTGGGTTGGGTGCTGGAAGACCCGGGTGAGGATGGGCAGATGGAGCTGGGGGAGTGGGTTGGGTGACAGGTGGAACCAGGATGGGTGGGTTGGGTGCTGGAAGACCCGGGTGAGGATGGGCAGATGGAGCTGGGGGAGTGGGTTGGGTGACAGGTGGAACCAGGATGGGTGGGTTGGGTGCTGGAAGACCCGGGTGAGGGTGGGCGGGTGGAGCTGGGGGAGTGGGTTGGGTGACAGGTGGAACCAGGATGGGTGGCTTGGGTGCTGGAAGACCCGGGTGAGGGTGGGCGGGTGGAGCTGGGGGAGTGGGTTGGGTGACAGGTGGAACCAGGATGGGTGGGTTGGGTGCTGGAAGATCCGGGTGAGGGCGGACAGATGGAGCTGGGGGAGTGGGTTGAGTGCTGGAAGACCCGGGTGAGGATGGGCAGATGGAGCTGGGGGAGTGGGTTGGGTGACAGGTGGAACCAGGATGGGTGGGTTGGGTGCTGGAAGATCTGGGTGAGGATGGGCAGATGGAGCTGGGAGAGTGGGTTGGGTGACAGGTGGAGCCAGGATGGGTGAGTGGAGCCAGGAGAGTGGGCTGGGTGCTGGAAGACCCGGGTGAGGGTGGGTGGGTGGGTGGGTGGAGCTGGGGGAGTGGGTTGGGTAATAGGTGGAACCAGGATGGGTGGGTTGGGTGCTGGAAGATCCGGGTGAGGGTGGGCAGATGGAGCTGGGGGAGTGGGTTGGGGAGAGACGATGGACTGTGGGTGATAGGAGAGGGAAATAGAGGGCTATGGTAGGAGAGGTAGAGGCTGGAAGATGATAAGTGGAAATGGAAGAGCCTGGAGATGCTGGAATCAGATGTGAGGATCATAAGGCCAGAATATATACAGTAGCTTTGGGCCATTCAGCCCATCAAGACTATGCTGTCTTTCAATTGTGGCTGATTTTTTTTCAACCTGTTCTCTTGCCTTCTCTGTGTAACCTTAACATCCTTACCTATCATCTCTGCCTTACATACACACAATGACTTGGCCTCTGCAGCTGTCTGTGGCAATGAATTCCGCAGATTCGCCACCCTCTGGCTAAAGAAATTCCTCCTCACCTCAGATTTGAAGTGACAGCACTTCATTCTGAAGCTATGTCCTCAGATCCCAGACTCCCCGGCTGATGGAAATGTCCTCTCCACATGTACATTCCATCCAGTCCTATCAGTATCCAGTAAGTTTCAATGAGTTTGTCCCTCTTTCTTCTAAACTCCATCTGGTACAGGCCCAGAACCATCAAATGTTCTTCATATTGTTAATCCTTCATTCCTGTGAAATTCTTCTCGATTCTCTCCTTCCTTAGACAGGGACCCAAACTGCTGCCAATAAATGTGGGCTGACCAACACCAAATAAAGCCTCAGCTGTACATCCTTTTTTATATTTGTCATCTCGAAATAAGCACTGACAATGGATTTGCCTTCTTTTGTACCAACTCAGACTGGAAGTTAACTATGAAGGAACTAGAATTCCATAGTCTTTTTGTACCTCTAGTTTCAGAGTTTTCTCTCTGGAAAAGTCCAGTGTTATCAATATGCATCAAACCATACTTCTCTGTGCTACATTCCATCTGACGCCTCTTTGCCCGCACTTCCAACCTCTCCAAGTCCTTCTGCAGGTTCCCTGCCTGTGCAATGCAAACTGATCTTGGTTTCATTGACGAACTTGGCTACAATGCCGCCAGTTCTTTCATTAATCTGTCAAGTGAAAAGTTGTGCAAATGGCTGACCTCTGTGAAACTCCACTAGTCACTGACAGTCATCCTCAAAAGCACTCCTTTATTACCACTCTCTGACTTCTGCCTGCCAGCTAATCTTTTATCCACGATGGTAACTAAGAGTTGGGAGTGAGAATGGAAACTTTAAGACCTTAAGACAAAAAGACTATAAAATACAGGAGCAGAATTTGGCCCATCAAGTCTGCTAAGTCACTTCGTCATTGGCTGATCCATTTTCCCTCCTCCCTTATCCCCATATCCCTTCATGCCCTGACCAATCAAGAATCTATCAACCTATACCCAATGACCCGAATTCCACAGATTCACCACTCTCTGGCTAAAGATTCTCCTCATCACTATTCTAAATAGATGCCCCTCTGTTCTGAGGCTGTGTCCTCAGACTCCCCCAGCGTAGGAAACATCCTCTCCACATCCACTCTATCGAAGCTCTTTAATATTCATAGGTTTCAATGAGATCACCCCTCATTATTCTGAATTCCAGTGAATACAGGCCCAGAGCCATCGAGCACTCCATATGACAAGCCTTTCAATCGCAGAATCACTTTTGTGAACCTCCTTTCCAATGTCAGCACATCTTTTGTTAGATGGGAGTCCAAAACTGCTCACAATACTCCAAGTGAGGCCTCACCAGTGCTTTATAAAGCCTCAACATTACATCCTTGCTTTTATAGTCTAGTCCTCTTGAAATGAATGCTAACATTGCATCAGCACAGACCCAACCTCTAACTGAACTGTTAGGGAATCATGTACGAGGACCCAAGTCCCTTTGCACCTCAGGTATTTGGATTTTCTCCCCATTCAGAAATAGTCAACCCTTTCATTTTTTCTACCAAAGTGCACAACCATACACTTCCTGACACTGTAATCAATCTGCCATTTCGCTTCCCAGTCTTCTAATCTGTTGAATCAGTCTTCTAATCTCTCTACTTCCTCAAAACTACATGCCCCTCCACCCATCTATAAATCACCTGCAAAATTGGTCACAAATCCATCAATTCCATCATCCAAGTCATTGACATCTAACATGAAAAGAATCGGTCCCAACACAGACCCCTGTGGAACACCACTAGTCCCAGCCAACCGACCAGAAAAGGACCCCTTTATTCCCACTCTTTGCCTCCTGTCAATCAACCAATGCTCTATCCGTGCTAGAATACTTCTTGTAATACCACGGGCTCACGAGTTGCACTTTGTCAAGGGCCTTCTGAAAAACCAAATACACAACATCCACCGATGCTTCTTTGTCTATCCTGCTTGTTATTTCTTCAAAGAATTCCAACAGATTTGTCAGGCAAGATTTTTCCTTGAGGAAGCCATGCTGACTATGGCCTATTTTATCATGTGCCTCCAAGCACCTCGAAACCACATCCTTAACAATTGACTCCAAAGTCTTCCCAACCGCTGATATCAGACTAACTGGTCTATAATTTCCTTTCTTCTACTTTTCTTCATTCTTGAAGAGTGGAGTGACATTTGCCAGTTTTTCAGTCCTCTGGAACCATGCCAGAATTGATTGATTCTAGAAAAATATTTACTAATGCCTCCATAATCTCTTCAGCCACCTCTTTCCGAACCCTGGACTGCAGACCATCTGGTCCAGGTGACTTGTCTACCTTCAGAACTTCCAGTTTCCCAAGCATTTTCTCCCTGGTAAAGGCAACTTTACACACTTCTGACTCCTGATACTCTTGAACTTCCACCATACTGCTAGTGTCTTCCACGTGAAGACTGATGCAAACTACTTCATCAGTTGGTCTGTCATTTCCCTGTCCCCATCACTACCTCTCCAGCATCATTTTCCAGAGTTCCAATATTTACTGCTGCCTCTCTTTTACACTTTAGAAATCTGAAGAAACTTTCGGTAACCTTGGCTAGCTTACCTTTGTATTCTGTCTTTTCCTTCTTTATGACTTTTTAGTTGCCTTTTGTTGGTTTTTAAAAGCTCCCCAATCCTCTAACTTCCCACTAATTTTTGTTCTATTTTATGAGGGGTGATTGATAAGTTCGTGGCCTAAGGTAGAAGGAGTCAATTTTAGAAAACCTAGCACATTTATTTTTCCTACATTTACACACTTAGTCCAGCGGTCGTGGAGCATACGGATCCCTTCTTTGTAGAAGTCGGCATCTTGGACCTCCAGAAAGTGGTCCACAGCAGGGGTGATTGATAAGTTCGTGGCCTAAGGTACAAGGAGATGAGTCATGAACTTCAAACATTATGTATAATCACTCGAAGCGTTGAACTGCACGTGCATGTAACAAGAGCTGTATAACTCATCTCTTTCTACCATGAACTTATCAATTACCCCTGCTGTGAACCACCTGGAGGTCCAAGACACTCTCATTACATGCACGTGCAGTTCAACTCTTTGAGTGATAATGCAGAAAGTTTGAAGTTAATAACTCATCTCCTTCTACCTTAGGCCATGAACTTATCAATCACCACTGCTGTGGACCACTTCTACAAAGAAGGGATCCGTATGCTCCACGACCGCCGGACTAAGTGTGTACATGTAGGAGGGGACTATGTTGAAAAATAAATGTGCTAGGTTTTCTAAAATTGACTCCTTGTACCACAGGCCACGAACTTATCAATCACCCTTTGTATGTCCTCTCTTTGGCTGGCTTTTACTTCTCTTGTCAAATGTATATCCTGCACCTTCTGAATTGCTCCCTGAAATTCCAGCCATTATTGTTCTGCAGTCATCCCTTCTAGTGTTCCCTTCCAATCAATTTTGGCTAGCTCCTCCCTCATGCCTCTATAATTCCCTTTACTCCACTGTAATACTGATGCATTTGACATTAGCTGCTGCTTCTCAAATTGCGGGATTAATTTGATCATATAATCACTGCCCCTGAGGGTTCTTTACCTTAAACTCCCTAATCAATTCTGGTTCATTGCACATCAGCCAATCCAGAATAGCTGATCTTTTCATGGGCTCAATCATGAGGGGCCCTTAAAAAGTCATCTCATAGGCATTCTAGAAATTACCCCCTTGGAATCTAGTACCAATGCAATTTTCCCAGTCTACCTGCATATTGGAATCCCCCTTGACTATCCTAACATTGCCTTTCTGACAGGCATTTTCTATCTCCCATTGTGATTTGTAGACCGTATCTTTACTTCTGTTTGGGGTCCGTATACAACTCCCATTAGGGTTTTTACCCTTGCAGTTTCTCAGCTCTACCACAATCATTCAACACCTTCCAACCCTATGTCACCTCTTTTTAATATTTGATTCCATTTTTAACAACAGAGCAACACCACCCTTTCTGCCTGTCCTTTAGATACAGTGTGTATCCTTGGATGTGTAGCTCCCAGCTATAATCTTTCAGCCACGATTCAGTGCCAATCTGTAACTGTGCTACACGTTCACCTACCTTATTCCGTATACTGCACGCATTCAAATATATCACCTTCAGTCCTTTATTCACCCTTTTCGATATCCTCCACCTTTTACATTGCAAATAATCCAGTTGATGCAACTTTGCCCTATCATCAGCCTCTCCTTGCTCGGAGTCTCACTACACACTGCCTCTGTTTGTAAACCAACCAACAACTTCAAGGATGTTGCCTGGAATCTATACCTTACGAGAATAGATTGAGTGGACTCGGCCTTTTCTCCTTGGAGCGACGGAGAAAGAGACGTGACCTGATAGAGGTGTATAAGATGATGAGAGGCATTGATCGTGTGGAGAGTCAGAGGCTTTTTCCCAGGGCTGAAGTGGCTAATATGAGAGGGCACAGTTTAAGTTGCTTGGAAGTAGGTATAGAGGAGATGTCAGGGGTAAGTTTTTAACACAAAGTGGTGAATGTGTGGAATGGGCTGCCGACGACTGGTGGAGGCAGATACAATAGGATCTTTTAAGAGACTCTTGAATAGGTACATGGAACTTAGAAAAATAGAAGGATTTGGGTAACTCTAGGTAATTTCTGAAGTTAAATACATGTTCGGCACAGCATTGTAGGCCGAAGGGCCTGTATTGTGCTGTAGGCTTTCTATGTTTCTTTGTTACCCCATCCTCCTGCTAAATTAGTTTAAACTCTCCCGAACATTTCCAGCAAACCTGGCCGCGAGGATATTGGTCTCTCTCAGGTTCAGGTGTACCCCGTCCCTTTCGTACAGATCATACCTTCCTCAGAAAATCCAAATGGTCCATATATCTGAAAACCTGCCCCCCCCTCCCCCCAACACCAGTTCCTCAGTCACTCATTTATCTGCCAAATCTTCCTATTCTGGCACCTGGCACAGACAGTGATCCAAAGATTACCTCCATGGTGATCCTGTTTTCAAGTTTCTACCTAGCTCCCTGAAGTCTCTCATCAGGACCTCCTCACCTTTCCTACGTACCTCATTGGTGCCAATATGTACCAAGGCTTCTGGCTGCTCATCCTCCCCACTTCGAATACTGTGGACCCGATCCATGACATCCCTGATCCTAGTACCTGAGAGGCATCATACCACCTGGGTATCACAAACACTGGAAATCCAAAGCAACACACACACAAAGCAGGAAGAGCTCAGCAGGTCAGGCAGTATCTATGGAGAAGAGTAAACTGTCGATGTATCAGGCTGAAACGCTTCATCAGGGCTTGAAACATCGACTGTACTGTTTGTCATTGATGCTGCCTGACCTGTTGAGTTCCTCCAGCATTTTGTGTGTGTCATCATCTGGGCATGTCTGAAGACATCAAGTCTCATTCACTGGCTAATTGGGGGGGCACTTCAGCCAAGAAAATGAAGGTAAGGGTAAGTGGAGAGAGTGTCGGGGCAGTAGTGAGAGTTGTTGCTATTACTAAAGAGAAGGTGCTTCGGAAGGTAAATGAGGCACCTGGACCAGATGAAATGCGCCCCAGGGTAGATTTACAATGGAGGAGAATTGGTTCTTGAAGAGTCGATGATTATGGGGAGAAGACAGAAGACTGGGTTGAGAGGGATAAGATCATTTGCAGATGTGGGTGGAGAAGTGGCAGATGCAGTTTAATCTGGTCAAGTGTGAGGCTTTGCTCTTCTGGAGCTCAACATAAAAGGAGAGTAGATGTCATAGGTCACGAAGAGTCGGACTGGACTTAATGACTGAATAACAACATGTTACAGGAGCACAATTAGGCCAGTGGGAGCCTGCTCCACCATTCCATCAGGGCTGATTTATTTTTCCTCTCAATCCTACTCGATGGGCTGTACAGTCTAATGTCTTTTGGTCTTATGGACTGGCAGGTGGAATAGCCACTGTGATCTTATGGACTGGAGCAGAGTGGCTTGGACCTCAGAGCAGGAGTGGGGTCAATCACAAATGGGGTGTCTGTAACTAGCACCGAGCTCCTGGGCCAAGGCGAGGAAGGTGGGGGAGAGCGGAAATCGCGCGCACATCAGAGAGACCATGAGATGGTATCAGAGCTGACGAAAACAGCACGGTGGGGGAGGGAACAGTTTCCGCTGCATTCGTCAGAGACGCAGGCCAAGCCACAAGCTCACTCAACACCTGTTGTTGGACCCAGCGAGAGGCTGAGCTGGGCATTGACACCATAGTACAGGCCATTCAGCCCAAGAGTTCCCTGCTGGCCCCTTCTGAACCTTTCCATCACCCCACCGAGCCACCGGGAGGAGATCGAAGAGGAAGAGGAGTGATGTAATGGAGGGAGGGGTGGGAAAGAAGGAGGAGGGGAGCTGATGTTGGGGAAGGGAGAGAAGCTGGTGACTCAGGACCTGGTGCTTTGGGGCAGAGAAGGAAGGGGTTAAATGGAGGAAAGGGGAGGGGCGTTGGTGTCTCAGGACTGATGTGCTGGGACAGGGGGGAGCAGGAGCCACAGACAACTCCCTTGGGGGAAGCTCTGCACCTCATGTTTTGCAAACGGTATCTTGCCCACAATCTACAGATCAGGATGTCAGCATACTGCAAGCACGATGCAGAGTGTCAGCAGAGTGGGACAGCTCAGCCCCTACACAGCACGTCTGGAGACATATTGAGCAGCCAGCAACCAGCGTGGCCAGCCGGATACTGGACTGTCGTGAGCCTCTGTCCCATGGAGATAACGTGGGGAAACTGACTCACAGGTCAAAGCCCACCACAGGGTCCAGCTCAGTTCCAGGCCCTTCACCTCTCGACTACATACCGCCTCACCTACCTTTCTTCTTTGTTGTCAATTTCCTCTATTCCCCTTTTCTTTACAGATCCCCAGGAAGCTTCCTGGATACCTCAGTGGAGGAGATGAGGGGCTGATGGGGGAGTGTGACATGGTGATACACTTCTCCACACATGCAATATTGTGTGCAGTTCCGGTTGCCATGGCAGTAGGAGGAAGTTCTGGAATGTTGCACGAGTTATATGGAGAGATTTGTTAGGTTGGGGCTGTTTCTCCTCAAGAAGGATGGAAAGGGGAGACCTTGTAGAGGTTTCTAAAATTTGATGGGCAAGGATAGAGTGGACAGTTAGTAGCTTTTTAGGGAAACAGAACAGAGAAAACACAAGGAATTCTGCAGATGCTGGAAATTCAAGCAACACACATCAAAGTTGCTGCTGAACACAACAGGCCAGGCAGCATCTCTAGGAAGAGGTACGGTCGATGTTTCAGGCCGAGACCCTTCATCATGACTAACTGTGTGATCCTTAGTAATGACAGTGTTGTCGGCACTAGGCTGGTTGGACAGAGGAACTTCTCACAGGGATGTGCGATGAAGTAGGAGTGCAATAGTCAGGCATTCCTAGGGACCAGAGAGCCTCAGTGGTAACCAGCTGTAAGATCACCATGTTAACAAGTGGACCCTCTTGGGGAGAGGGTTACAGAACTTTCGGAGATGTTGAGACATGTAGTTCACCCAAACATTATTGGCCATTGGGTCATTGGACCAGTCGCTCCCTCAGGAATTTTCTCTGAAAGAATTATAGACCAGTTAGATGTTAACCTAACTGCAGTGGCTGGGAAAATGTTGGAGTCCATTATTAAGGACAAAATTTCAGGGTAATTGGAGACTAATGTTAAAATAAGTCAAAGTCAGCATGCTTCCTGTAAAGGGAAATCTTGCCTGATAAATCTGTTAGAGTTCTTCGAGGAAGTAAAAGCAGGGTGGACAAAGAAGAAGCAGTAGATGTCATTTACTTGGATTTTCAGAAGACATTTGATAAGGTGCCACACAGGAGGCTGCTTAGCAAGATAAAATTCTGTGGCGTTACAGAAAAGATACTGGCATGGATAGGGGAATGGCTGACAGGTAGGGGGTAGGGACTGGGAATAAAGGGAGCCAATTCTGGTTGGCTGCCGGTGACTAGTTGTGTTCCTCAGGGGTCAGTATTGGGACGCTACATTGTTTGTCAATGATTTGGATAATGGAATTGATGGCTTGTGGCAATAGTTGTGGTTCATACAAAGATAGGTAGAGGAATAATGTTGAGGAAGCAATGCAATTAGAGCAATTGGAAGAATGGGCAAAAAATTGGCAGATGGAATAGTGTTGGGAAATGTATGACAATGCATTTTGGTAAAAGGAACAATAGAGCAGACTATTATCTAAAAGGAGAGAAAGTTCAAACAACAGAGGTGCTGACGGACTTGGGAGTCCTCGTGTAAGACTTCCAGGAGGTTGATTTACAGGTTGCGTCTGGTAGAGAAGGCAAATGCAATGTTGGCATTTATTTCAAGGGGAATAGAATGTAAAAGCAAGGAGATAATGCTGAGGCTTTACAAGACACTGGTCAGGTGGCACTTGGAGCATTGTCAACAGTTTTGGGCCCATATCTCAGAAAGGATGTGTTGTCATTGGAAAGAGTCCAGAAGAGGTTCACGAGGATGATTCCGGGAATGAAGGGGTTAACATGTGGGGAGCGTTTGGCAGCTTTGGGCCTGTACTCACTGGAATTTAGAAGAATGTGTGGGGATCTCACTGAAACTTACCGAATGTTGAAAGGATTAGATAAGGTGAATGTGGAGAGGATGGTGGGGTACTCAGAACTAGAGGGCACAGCCTCAGAATTGAGGGGTGACCCTTTAGAAGAAAAGCAAGGAGTATTTTTTTTAGCCAGAGAGTAGTGAATCTGTGGAATGCTCTGCCTCAGACTGCGGTGGAGGCCAAGTCCGTGGGGATATTTAAGGCAGAAGTTGTTTGTTTCCTGATTGGTCAGGGCATCAAAGGCTATGGTGAGAAGGCAGGTGTATGGGGCTGAGTCGGATCCGGGATCAGCCATGATGAAATGGCAGAGCAGACTCAATGGGCTGAATGGCTTAATTCTGCTCCTATGTCTTATGGTCTTATGGGTGAAGCAGGCCATTGGTGGTGGGGCCAAGCAGAAGGCAACAGTGGAGATTGCCCCGCCCAGGTGACAGGGTGTAGCATGATGCTGCCTGACCTGCTGAGTTCCTCCAGCATTTTGTCTGTTTAAGACCTTAAGATAAAGAATAGAATTAGGCCATTTGGCCCATCGAGCCTGCTCTACATTTCATCATGGCTGATCCAATTTTCCCTTCAGCCCCAATCTCCTGCCTTCCCCCAGTAACCCTTCATGCCCTGACCAATCAAGAATCTAGCAATCTCTATCTCAAATATACATTAAAAACTTGGGCTATACAGCTCCCCGTGGCAAAGAATTTCACAGACTCACCACTCTCTGGCTAAAGAAATTTCTCCTTATCACCATTCAAAAAGGACAACCGTCTTCTCTGAGACTGTGTCTTAGACTCTCCTACCACAGGAAACATCCTCTCCACCTCCACTCTATCAAGGCCTTTCACCATTCAGTAGGTTTCAATGAAGTCTTTCTTCTGAATTCCAGTCAACACAGGCCCAGAGCTTCAAACGCTGTTCATATGACAAGCTATTCGATCCTGGAATCCAGACATCCCACCTCTCCCGGAAATTCCGGGAGTGTCCCGCAAATTAATACTGGCTCCCTGATGCCCACAAATTATATACAATGTCCCGGAAATTGATTTTTTTGAGAGCGAGCTCAAGAGCAAGAAAGCAAGGGCGAGTGAGCACAAGTGAGGAAGCAAACGAGAGAGAGCGAGAAAGCAAGCACAAGAGAGAGAGTGAGAAAACAAGCGTGCGATAGAGAGAGAGCGAGAGAGTTCCAAAAAAAGTCAGAGTGGCAGAGTGTTTCAAAGAAAAAATAAAATGTACGTCAGCCCAGACTACACTAAAGTGGACCCCTGCCTAATAGGGGTCAAAATAATGACAGTGTTGCTCACTGCACTGTTTGCAACAGTGACTTTTCTATTGCCCATGGTGGGTTAAGACTGTAAAAGGCATGTTGAGGTGAGTTTAACAGGTGTCATTCGTTCATTAGCATAGCTAACGTTATTTAAACTAGCTGGCCAGCTGCTAAGGAGCTACTCTATTGCAGACATCCCACCTCTCCCGGGAGTCTCCCACAAATTGATGGTGCTACCTCCCTGAAATGAGTTTTTGCAGGGTGGGATGTCTGGGAATCATTTTGGTGAACCTCTTTTGAACCCTCTCCAGTTTCAGCATATCCTTTCTGGGGCTCAAACACCTCTCAATACTCTCAGTGAGGCCTCACCAGTGCTTTATAAAGTCTCAACATTACATCCTTGCTTTTATATTCTATTCCTCACTAAGATTACATTTGCCTTCCTCACCACAGACTCAACCTGCAAATTAACCTTTAGGGAATCCTGCACAAGGACTCCCCAAATCTATTTGCACCTCAGATTTTTATATTTTCTCTCCATTTAGAAAATAGTCAGCCTTTTCATTTCTTTTACCAAATTGCATGACCATACACTTCCCGATACTGTGTTCCAACTGCCATTTTCCCCTCATGTTCCACTTAAACATTTCACCTTTCACCTTTAACCCATGGCCGAAAGTTAAAATCTCACCTCCATGGAAAAAGCACACTTGCATTTACCCTTTCTATTCCCCTCACAATTATGTATACCTCTGTCAAATCTCTTATAGTTTTCTACATTCCAAGAAATAAAGTCTTAACCTATTCAATCTTTGCTTATAACTCGGGTCCTCCAGACCAGGCAACATCTTTGTAAATTTTCTCTGTACTCTTTCAACCCTATTTACATCTTTTAAATCGGTAGATGACCAAAACTGCACCCAATACTCCAAATTAGGCCTCATCAATGTCTTGTACAATGTCAACATAACATCCCATTTCCTGTGCTCAGTACTTTGATTTATGAAAGCCAATGTGCCAAAAGCATTCTTTACGACCCTATCTACCTGTGACGCCACTTTCAACAAATTATAGGCCTGTAGTCGCAGATCCCTTTGTTCTGCCACACTCCTTGGTGCTCCACCATTTACTGCATAAGAGCTACCCTGGCTGGACCTCCCAAAGTGTCAAACCTCTGTTTTAAATTCCATCTGCCATGTTTCAGCCCATTTTTCCAGCTGATGCTGATCCCTCTGCAAGCCATGAAATCTTCCTCACTGTCACCTACACCTCCAGTCTTGGTGTCATCCACAAATTTGCGGGTCCAGTTAACCACATTATCATCCAGATCATAAATACAGATGGCAAACAACAACGGACCCAGCACTGATCCCTGTGGCACACCACTAGTTACAGGTCTCCAGTCAGAGAGACAACTATTTACTACCACTCTCTGGTTTCTCCTAGGAATCCAATGTCTAATCCAATTTACTACTTCATCTTGAATGCCGAGCAACTGAATCTTCTTGACCAACCTCCCATATGGGATCTTGTCAAATGCCTTGCTAACATCTTGTCGACAACATCCACTGCCCTGCCTTCATCAACTTTCCTGGCAACTTCTTCAAAAAACTCTGTAAGATTGGTTAGACACAACCTACCACAGGCAAAATCATGCTGACTATCCTTAATCATCCATGTCTATCCATATACGAATATATCCGATCCCGCACAATACCTTACAATAACTCTCCCACTACTGATGTCAGGCTCACCAGGCTATAATTTCCTGGTTTATTTTTAGAGCCTTTCTCAAGCAGCGTAACAACATTGGCTATCCTCCAATCCTCAGCCACCTCACCTGTAGCACAGCGTGATTGAAACATCTCTGCTAGGGCGCCAACAATTTCTGCACTTGCCTCCCGCAGGGTCCGAGGAAACACCTTGTCAGGCCCTGGTGATTTAACCATCCTAATTTGCCTTAAGATAGCAAACACTTCTTCCTCTGTAATCTGTACAGGGCCTCCCTTCTATAGACTCTGTGTCAGTCTCCTGAGTAAACACAGATGCAAAAAAGATGCATTTAAGATCTCTCTCGTCTCTTTTGGTTCTACACATGGATTACCATTCTGATCTTCCCAAGGACCAATGTTGTACCTTGCAATCCTTTTGCTCTTAACATATCACTAGAATCCCTTAGGATTCCCCTTCGCCTTGTCTGCTAAGGCAACCTCACGCCTTCTTTTAGCCCTCCTGATTTCTTTCCTGCATCTCTTATATGCCATAAGTACCTCACTGGTTTATACTCGTCTATATCTGCAATCCACCTCCTTTTTTTTCTTAACCAGGGACTCAATATCTCTTGAAAACCAAGGTTCCCTGCACCTGTATTGCCACCTTCAATTCTGACAGGCATATACAAGTTGTCTGGGGTCAGAAGAATTTTGGGATTTGTAACCTCCCACACCTTTTCCTTACTGATTCTGCATTCTTTCAGATCTTGCCTTGAAATAGACCCAGGCTCCTCAAAAACACCCGGGGAGGGGGCATTTTTGTAACCTTATGTTTAATTATTCAGTCATTCTTCAGTTCGAATCATAATTTCCCATTTCTGTCTGTGTCTGATCTACATTTATCTTCACGTATTTATGGAAATTTTGACAAGGCCTCATATTCCCTGCAAGTTCACTCTCATTTTCCATCCTCCCCCCCTTTGTCAATCTTTTTGTCCCTCTTTTCTGAAGACCAAATTGCTCTCATTACCCAGGTCTGCTACTATTTTTCCAGCAATTTTATACATCTCCACTTTGGTTCTGTTAAACTCTCCAGTTTCCATTGCCGATCACGGTTCAGATCCCCTCCCTGACGGGGATGAATGGTTGTTATTATTTACAAATGCGTCTTTAAGTATTTCTCATCGTCAATCCACCATCATTCCCTTATTGATAAATAACTCTATTTCAGAATCAGGTTTAAAGTCACTGGCATGCGTTGTGAAATATATTTTTATAATTGTTAAACATTATTGTTTTTCATTGCATGTTGCACCCTGACCACAGCATTTTCCTAATACGAATAAACGTATATAATGTGATTCAACCAGCAAACATCTCAAATCAGTCTCAGCCGACGTACACCACTGACTCTACAGTTAACTTTGTTCAGATTAGACCATCAGACTGGCTATTTGGCCCATCGAATCAATCACAGCTGATCCTTTTTCTTCCCTTTCTCAGCCCCACACCCTGGCCTTCTCCCCGTAACCTTTGGTGTCATGTCCAATCAAGAAGTGTAGGGTAAGATGAAGGAACACATACCATTCCTCATAGAGGGATCAGAAGTGGAGAGAGTGAGCAGCTTCAAGTTCCTGGGTGTCAAGATCTCTGGTGTTCTAACCTGGTCCCAGCAGAAAGAAGGCAAGACAGCGGCTATACTTCATTAGGAGTTTGAAGAGATTTGGCATGTCAACAAATACACTCAAAAACCTCTATAGTTGTACCGTGCAGAGTATTCTGACAGGCTGCATCACTGTCTGGTATGGAGGGGCTACTGCACGGGACCGAAAGAAGCTGCAGAGGGTTGTAAATCTAGTCAGCTCCATCTTGGGGACTAGCCTACAAAGTACCCAGGACACCTTTAGGGAGCGGTGTCTCAGAGAGACATTATTAAGGACCTCCAGCACCCAGGACATGCCCTTTTCTCACTGTTACCATCAGGTAGGAGATACAGAAGCCTGCAGGCACACACTCAGTGATTCAGGAACAGCTTCTTCCCCTCTGCCATCCGATTCCTAGATGGACATTGGACACTTACCTCACTTTTTTAATATTGTATTTCTGGTTTTGCACATTTTTTATAAGCTATTCAATATACGTAATTGATTTACTTATTTATTATGTTTTATTTTATTTATTATTTTTTTTCTCTCTGCTAGATTATGTATTGCATTGAACCGCTGCTGCTAAGTTAACAAATTTCACGTCCCATGCCAGTGATAATAAACCTGATTCTGATTCAAGAACCTATCAATTTCTCTGTAAATACACCAAACGACATGGCCTCCTTAACTACCTGTGGTAACAAATTCACCACCCTCTGGCTCAAGAAATGTCTCTGCATCTCTGTTTTAAATGGATGCTCCCCTATGCTGAGGCTGTGCCCTCTTGTCCTAGACTCTCCAACCATGGGAAACATCCTTTCCACATCAGGGCCCCAAACATTCCTTCCAAGTGAGGCAACACTTCACTTGTGAGTCTGTTGGGGTCACCTATTGCATCCGGTGCTCCCGGTGCAGCCTCCTCTACATCGGTGAAACCCGACGCAGATTGGGGGACCGCTTCGTCGAGCACCTCCACTCCGTCCGCCAAAACAGACAGGATCTCCCGGTTGCCACCCACTTCAACTCTGCTTCCCATTCTCATTCGGATATGTCCATACTTGGCCTCCTCTACTGCCATGATGAGGCTAAACTCAGGTTGGAGGAGCAACACCTCATATACCGTCTAGGTAGTCTCCAGCCCCTTGGCATGAACATTGAATTCTCCATCTTCCAGTAATTCCCTCCCCCTCCCTTCCTCTGTCCCTATTTCACTCTGCCCCCTCCCAAAGCGGCCTATCACCTCCCTCATGGTTCCACCTCCTTCTACTACCCATTGTGTTTTCCCCATTCCTTCTTCACCTTTCCTGCCTATCACCTCCCTGCTTCCCCTCCCCCATCCCTTTATCTTTCCCCTCACAGGTTTTTCTCCTGGAACCTACCAGCCTTCTCCTTCCCACCTTCTTTATAGGGCCTCTGCCCCTTCCTCCTACAGTCCTGAGGAAGGGTCCTGGCCCGAAACGTCGACCGATCTTTTCCACAGATGTTGCCCGACCTGCTGAGTTCCTCCAGCGTGTTGTGAGTGTTGCTTTCCCCATCTACTCTGTCTCAGCCTTTCAACATTCGAGAAGTTTCACTGACATCCTCCCTCATCCTTCTGAATTCCAGCATGTACAAACCCAGAGCCATCAAATGTTCCTCATATGATAACCCTTTCATTCCTGGAATCATCCTTGTGAACCTCCTCTGGTCGCTCTCCAATGCCAGCACATCTTTTCTAAGATGAGGGGCCCAAAACTATTCACAATACTCAATTTGAGCCTCACCAGGCAATTCACCAGTGCCTTATAAAGCCTCAGCATCACATCCCTGCTCTCGTATTCTGGACCTCTTGGAATGAATGTTAACATTTGCCTTCCTCACTGCTGATTCAACCTGCAAATTAACCTTAAGGGTATTCTGCATAAGGGCTCCCAAGTCCACTTGCATCTCAGACTTTCTGATTTTCTCTCTGTTTAAAAAAAAGTCTGCACATTTATTTCTTCTACCAAAGAGCATGACTATGCATTTTCCAACATTGTATTTCATTTGCCACCCTCTTGCCCATTCTCCTAATCTGTCTCAGTCCGTTTGCAGCCGACCTGTTTCCTCAACACTACCTCCCCCTCCATCAATCTTCATATCATCTGCAAACTTGACAACAAAGCCACCTGTTCCATCATCTAAATCATTGACATACAGCATAAAAAGAACTGGTCCCAACACCACCCCTGCGGAACACCACTAGTCACTGGCAGCCAACCAGAAAAGGATCCTTTTATTCCCACTTGCTGCCTCCTACCAATCATCCAATGCTCTAACCATGTTAGTAACTTTCCTGTAATACCGTGGGCTCTTAACTTGGTAAGCAGCCTCATGTGTGACACCTTGTCAAAGGCCTTCTGAAAGTCCAAATATACAGCATGCACTGTATCCTTCTTGTAATCTCCTCAAAGAATTCCAACAGGTTCATCAGGCAGGATTTTCCCTGAAGGAAACCATGCTGACTTTGTACTATCCTGTCCTGTGTCACCAATTACTCCATCACCTCATCCTTAACAATTGACTCCAACATCTTCCCAACCACTGAGGTCAGGCTAACTGGTCTATAATTTCCTTTCTGCTGCTTTTCTCCTTTCTTAAAGAGTGGAGTGACATTTGCAATTTTCCAGTTCTCTGGAACCATGCCAGAGTTCAATGATTCTTGAAAGATCAATGCTAATGGCTCCACAATTTCTACCGCTACATCTTTCAGAACCCTAGGTAGGTACCAAGATATCTGGCTGCTCTCCCTCCCCCTCCAAAGTGCTGTGGACATTATCCAAGACATCCTTGACCCTGGCACCTGGGAGGCAACACACCTGGCGAGTGTCCATTGGCCTTCATCTACCATGAGATTGAGTTTAGGAGCAGTGTGGAGGATCAGAGGGATCTCGCGGTCCAAGTTGAATCTGTGGTTAAGAAGGCATACAGTGCATTGGCCTTTATCAACTGTGGGATTCAGTTTAAGAGCCGAGAGGTAATGTTGCAGCTCTATAGGACCCTGGCCAGACTCCACTTGGAGTACTGTGCTCAGTTCTGGTCACCTTACCACAGGAAGGATATGGAAACTATAGAAAGGGTGCAGAGGAGATTTACAAGGATGTTGCCTGGATTGGGGAGCATGCCTCATGAGAATAGGTTGAGTGAACTCGGGCTTTTGTCCTTGGAGCGATGGAGGATGAGAGGTGACCTGATAGAGGTATATAAGATGATAAGAGGCATTGATCGTTAGGATAGTCAGAGACTTTTCCCCAGGGCTGAAATGGCTAACATGAGCGGGCACAATTTTAAGGTGCTTGGAAGTAGGTACAGAGGAGATGTCAGGGGTACGTTTTTTTATGCAGAGAGTAGTGTGTGTGTGGGATGGGCTGCCGGCGACGGTGGTGGAGGTGGATACAACAGGGTCTTTTAAGAGACTCCTGGATACGTACATGGAGGTTAGAAAAATAGAGAGCTATGGGTAACCCGAGGTAATCTGTAAACTAAGTACATGCTCGGCACAGCATTGTGGGCTGAAGGGCCTGTACTGTGCTGTAGGTTTTCTATGCTTCTGTACATCCAAGTGTCAATTCAAATCCACAGAATCTCCTGTCTGTTCCTCTAAACTACTGAATCCTCTATCACTACAGCTCCCCTCATCTCCCTCTTTCCTTTCTGCACCTCGGACCCACACTCACTGCCAGTAACCTGGTCTTCAGAGCATTCCCATGGGAGGTCATCCCCCACAACCATCTCCAAACCGTTATACTTATTATTGAAGGTACTCGCACAGGGGTGCCCTGCGGTAACTGCCCATTCACATCTCCATTCTTTCTCCTGACAATCGCCCAGCTTCCACCTCCAGCAACTTAGAATCTGATTCTGCTAGTTCAGTCTCCATCTTAGTATCAGATTCTACCATGTTACAGTTTGGTGGATGAGGTCCACAGCCTCAGGCCTGAGGAGCAGAGGCTGGCTCAGCTCTCAGAGCAGGAGTGGGGTCAATCACAAGTAGGGTGCCTGTAACTAGCACCAAGCTCCTGGGCGAAGGCGAGGAAGGTGGGGGAGAGCGGAAATCGCGCGCACATCAGAGAGACCATGAGATGGTATCAGAGCTGATGAAAACAGCACGGTGGGGGAGGGAACAGTTTCCGCTGCATTCGTCAGAGACGCAGACCAAGCCGCAAGCTCACTCAGCACCTGTTGTTGGACCCAGCGAGAGGTTGAGCTGGGCCTTGACACCATAGTAGAGGCCATTCAGCCCAACAGCTCCCTGCTGGCCTCTTCCGACCCTTTTCATCACCCCACCGAGACACAGGGAGGAGATCAAAGAGGGAGTGGAGTGATGTAATGGGCGAGCGGGAGAGAAAGTGGGGTGTGGGAGGGGAAGGGAGCAGATGTCCTGGTGTTGGGGAAGGGAGAGAAGATGGTGACTCAGAGCCTGGTACCCCGGGCCAGAGAAGGAAGGGCATTGTAGGGAGGGAAGGGAGGGGAACTGGTGTCTCAGGACCGGAGCGCTGGGATGGAGGGAGCAGGAGCCACAGACATCTCCCCTGGGGCATGCTCTGCATCTCATGTTGTGCAGGCAGTATCTCTCCCACAATGTACAGATCAGGATGTCAGCAAATTGCGAGTTCTGCAAGCACGATGCAGAGTGTCAGCAGAGTGGGACAGCTCAGCCCCTACACAGCACGTCTGGAAACATATTGAGCAGCCAGCAACCAGCGTGGCCAGCCGGATACTGGACTGTCGTGAGCCCCTGTCCCATGGAGATAACGTGGGGAAACTGACTCACAGGTCAAAGCCCACCATGGGGTCCAGCTCAGTTCCAGGGCCTTCACCTCCCCAGTATATGCAGGCTCCTTGACCTCGGCAACCCAGACCCCTCATTGTTCACTCCATAACTTCAGTCCCTCACCGTTCTCCCAACAGCCCAAACACTTCACCGATCTCTCCATAACCTCAGAATCTTCACTATTCTCTCCATAACCCCAGACTCTTCAGCATTCTCTCCATAACCCCAGACTCGTCACCATTCTCTCCATAACCCCAGACCCCTCACCATCCTCTCCATAACCCCAGACCCTTCACCATCCTCTCCATAACCCCAGACCCTTCACCATCCTCTCCATAACCCCAGACCCTTCACCATTCTCTCCATAACCCCAGATTCTTCACCATTCTCTCCATCACCCCAGACCCTTCACCATTCTCTCCATCACCCCAGATTCTTCACCATTCTCTCCATAACCCTTCACCATTCTCTCCATAACCCCAGACCCTTCACCATTCTCCCCATAACCCCAGACCCTTCACCATTCTCTCCATAACCCTTCACCATCCTCTCCATAACCCCAGACCCTTCACCATTCTCTCCATAACCCTTCACCATTCTCTCAATAACCCCAGACCCTTCACCATTCTCCCCATAACCCCAGACCCTTCACCATTCTCTCCATAACCCCAGACCCTTCACCATTCTCTCCATAACCCCAGTCCCTTCACCATTCTCCCCATAACCCCAGATTCTTCACCATTCTCTCCATCACCCCAGACCCTTCACCATTCTCTCCATCACCCCAGACCCTTCACCGTTCTCTCCATAACCCCAGACCCTTCACCGTTCTCTCCATAACCCCAGACCCTTCACCGTCCTCTCCATAACCCCAGATTCTTCACCATTCTCTCCATAACCCCAGACCCTTCACCATTCTCTCCATCACCCCAGACTCTTCACCATTCTCTCCATCACCCCAGTCCCTTCACCATTCTCTCCATAACCCCAATCCCTTCACCATTCTCTCCATAACCCCAGACTCTT
The DNA here is from genome assembly GCF_030028105.1 of Mobula birostris. NCBI lineage: Eukaryota > Metazoa > Chordata > Chondrichthyes > Myliobatiformes > Myliobatidae > Mobula > Mobula birostris. The sequence continues at coordinate 1,949,561 of NC_092374.1, forward strand.
CACCATTCTCTCCAGAACCCCAGTCCCTTCACCATTCTCTCTATTACCCCAATCCCTTCACCGTTCTCTCCATAACCCCAGACTCTTCACCGTTCTCTCCATCACCCCAGACCCTTCACCATTCTCTCCATAACCCCAGACCCTTCACCATTCTCTCCATAACCCCAGACTCTTCACCATTCTCTCCATAACCCCAGACTCTTCACCATTCTCTCCATAACCCCAATCCCTTCACCATTCTCTCCATAAGTCACTGGGTGTATTTAAGGCAGAAATTGATAAGTTCTTGATTGGATATTGAATTAAAGGTTAAGGGGAGAAGGCTGGGAAATAGGGTTGAGGAGGAGAATTAAAAGAATCAGCCATGAATGGCACAGCAGACACGATGGGCCAGATAGCCTAATTTCTGTTCCTATGTCTTATGGTCTCGCCATATCCCCGGTCCCTTCAATATTCTCTCCATAACCCCAGTCCCAGTTCTTACTACCTATTTTCATGTTTTCATCGGGTTGCTGTCACTCATTTTTATCTTGCATTTTTTAATCAATTTCAAGATTCTCCTTTGATGAGTTCTACAACGCTCCCGACACTCGAGTCTACTGCTATTTTGGGCAACTTCACAAGTCTCTTCCTGTAATTTAAGATTATCTTTTATTTCTCTAGACAGCCACAGATTAGTAGTTGTTTCTGTTGGGTTTGAAAGGAGTATGTATCTCTTGCAGCATCTGTATTATACTTTAAAATGCTAAATGCTATTATTGAATGCTCAAAGTACCTTCAATTCAGTTGACTGCGTCCCTTTCAATGTGTTCTCCCAAACTACGGCAATCAAATATCCTCTCGTACTTCAGTATTTGTCTGTTTAGGTTTAAGATACTGACCACGCATGGAGCTTTGAATAACACATTCCATCACATTGTGCTCTCCCTTGTTCACTCCTGGACGTACGGATCAGTAAATCATTGTGTATACCACGATTGACCCTCCATCTTTGCTCACGTTTCTCTCGTCTTTGTGGAGCGAAGACTCCCTGACGACCTCATCAGCCCAGTCACACACCTATCGAGTTCCCTGCTTTATGCCATGCTAAATATCACAACAACTATTTGAAGACCCATGAAGAACGGCAACCAAGATTTTCTGCCCTTTTCTATTTCTTTGCTCGACACAGATACAGTCGATTTGAATTCTACATCATGATCTGTCAAGCCAAGATCCTTTCTCACCCAGATTATAATTCCATTTTGCCCTAATTATTATTCCATCACACCCCAATTATAATTCCCTCTCACCCGGATTATAATTCCGTCTCACCCTAATTATAATTCCGTCTCACCCTAATTATTATTCCATCACACCCCAATTATAATTCCCTCTCACCCCAATTATAATTCCGTCTCACCCCGACTATAATTCCCTCTCACCCCGATTATAATTCCGTCTCACCCCGATTATAATTCCGTCTCACCCTCTTTTGGCCGCTCCTTTCTAAATGCCTAACAGCTGGAACATTTAGATTGCAGCTTTGCGCACCCTGTAGCCACGTTTCGCCAGTAGCAACTACATTGTACTCATTCACCCCTATTGTGAAATTAGTGAGTTACCTTAAATGCAAACACAACACATCTAATCTATTATTTTTACATTTTTCAGTTCTTTAATTCCTTTATTTCTGTTTTAATTTCTAACTTCTCCTTCCCGCTTTGCCTGACAGGTTTCATCCATTGTGGAGCGACTTCAAACTCTCTGCAATTACACCAGCAAACCTACCCACCCCTGTAAAGGAATTGATCCCAGCACAGCTACACACCCTGTAAAGATACCGATCCCAGTCCTGCTGAGGTGACCCCATTCAAGTCGTACAGGTCTCCCGGCTCCTGATGTTCCAGTTCTCAGATATCTAAAGCTCTCCCTGCCAAACGCCATCCCTCCTGCTGCACACTCATTTCATCTCAGCACATTATGTGGCACGAGGAGTTATCATTAACATCTAGATTGGATTCATCGTCAGGAGAAGGGGCCGGGGAGACTGGTGAAAGGGCTGAACAGCCTCCTATTCTGAGAATACTCTGGGCCTCAGTAAAAACGGCTGAATTCGCAAACTGGGACCTGCCACCTCATCCTGGGCCCTGTCCAATAGCCATGGGATTACACAGAGGAACTTACCCCGCCTTGGGGAGCCCACATGTAGGATTGTGCTCGTCACCAACAATGTCAGGATGGTGCTGCTGACAGACTCCATGTGAAGAGGCCCTGGCACTGAGTCAGTCCGATCACCGTGGCTACACGAAACCTCACACGTACCAGCACTGAACAGGCAGGAAGTGAGAAAGAACAACCCACCAAGGAAACATTAACTGTTCCAAGACAATCACACCAGCAGCAATGCCATACCCAGTGATATCACGTGAAGACTGGTGGCAGCTCCCTGAGCTGGAGAGACTGGCCCTTTCGCTCAACATCCAGGCTGATGTCAACCTGGCCCTTAACACCCAGAAGACCAAGGAGATCATTGTGGACTTCAGGCATGCTAGGAGTCACACTCACGTCTCCACCTTCATCAACGGAGCTGTAGTGGAGCGTGTATCAAGCTTCAAATTCCTTGGTGTCCACATTTCCGAGGATCTCACCTGGTCTCTGAACTCCTCCATCCTGATCAAAAAGGCGCAACAGTGCCTTTATTTCCTGCGGAGCATGAGGAAAGCTCACCTCTGTCCCAGGATACTGACGGACTTTTACCTCTGTACCATTGATAGCATACTCACCAACTGCATCTCAGTGTGGTATGGCAATTGTCCCGTATCGGTCCACAAAGTACTCCAGCGTGTGGTGAAAACTGCCCAGCAGATTATCAGCACCCAATTGCCCACCACTGAGAACATCTACCATAAACGCTGCCTGGGCAGGGCGAAAAGCATTATCAGGGATGCATCTCACCCTAACCATGGACTTTTTACTCTCCTCCCATCCATTAGGCGCTACAGGAGCCTCCGCTCCCGCACCAGCAGGCACAGGAAGAGCTTCTTCCCTGAGGCTGTGACCCTGCTGAACCTCACATCACAGCACTAAGCAGTATTGCACCCATATTGTACTGTCTCAGTACTTTTATATTTGTGTGCTGCAGCACTTACTTTTTATTGCAGTTATTTTGTAAATAACACTATTCTTTGCATTTCTGGTCAGATGCTAATTGAATTTCATTGGTTTTGTATCTATACTCGGCACAATGACAATAAAGTTGAATCTAATCTAATCTAAACTAAATACTCAACTGTACAAATCCTATTTGCCAGCAACTGAACCAGAGTTTGTCTAGGTACGGTACTCAGGTTGTCATTTTAGTAAGTCTGTCCTCCTCTGCCACCCCTTCAGCCTGTGAGTTCCAGGTTCCACACAGCGTCTGGGTGAGATCTCGGGAAAGTAGTAGAGGAGACTGTTCCTCCATTCAATGTTGTTCCAGCTTCTTTCCTCATTCCTTCATCCGTCCAGCTTCAACTTCTGTTTGTGATGAAGAATTCTACAAGTTCACCACTTTCCTTGGGGAAGCAATCTTCCCTCATCTCAATCCCACGTGTTTTACCCCCTATCCTTACAGTGGGATCTCTGCTCTGAATTCCCCAGCCCACAAAAACATTTTCTTGCATCCAGTCTGCCCGTTCCTATAGAATTTTGTAAGTTTCCATGAGATCTCTTCGCATTCCTATTGGGGAAGTTTTATTTCCACTCCAGACTTGGAGCCAGTTTGATGAAGGGTCTTGATTCGAAACGTCACCTGTCAAAAGATGCTTCATGAATTCCTGCAGCTCTTTATTCCAGTTCTCCAGTCTCTTATGTTGATATTTAATTCCACAATTCCAAATCACAGAAATCAGTCTGATTGTGACTCTCTAAGACAGAATGCCTCTGAGTTTGCTCCTTTAATATTCTGTCAGTTTAGCATTATTATAAAGTTTGCCTCTCGCCCATGATCTCACTCGCCCTCCAACCTTCTTGATTTTAGTTCCGTCATTGTCTCTATCTTTGTTTCCTCCTCGGAATTCTTGCTCTGTCCCCATCCCGCTGCCATTCCCCTTTAAATTTTCCCAACCAGCATCGGGGAATGGCTCTGGTCTTGAGCAGGTGCAACCCATCCTGCTTGTACAGGTCTCACCATCCCCGGAACAGGTACTCAAGAAACTAAATCCCTCCCTGCTGTAGCACGGCAAGTAATCCTAATATACAACCTTCTGGGCCCTGCTTTTAGTTTAGCTTCCAACTCCTTAAGTTCACATCTACCTCATCCCATTTTCTACCCACGTCTTCGTACTAACATAGTCACCAGCTGATCCGGGCCCCTCTAGACTGTCCTGCAGCCGGCCAACATATCCCTGACCCTGGCTCCTTGCAAGGCCATGTGTTATTTGTAAATCTGGTGAACAGCCACCGAAGAGCATGATTACAATTCAATACCAAAACCCTATCACTCTGCCTGTCTTCCCTTTTCTTCCTTCAGGGGGAAAGCTGTGATGTGTCTGTCTGAGGGCCATTCTCCCACCCCAACATGACCCAAAGCGGTATGTTGAGGGGACAGTCTCGGGGGCTCCCCCACATCCTTTCCACCCCTTCTGCCCCTCCGGGTGGTAACCACAGTTGTTCAAAGAGTGCAGTCACTGCCGGCAGTGTGACCAGCTTCCTAAAGTTGCTGTTCACCAGCCGTCGGAAATGCCCCGTACGGAGGCCAATCGCCATTCCTGCGGTTCAGGAGCAGCAGCTGGACAAACGTCCTGCCAACACGGGATTTACAGGGCAGCATACCATGAGGCCAAGCTCCTATCTGGGGCTGACCCTTCAGCTCCTCTCCAGAAAATAAAATAACAAGAATGCAAGGGATGTCATTTTTGTCTGTACAACAATGGGTCAGTGAGAGTGGGACTGTACCACAGTGACCAGTGACCCTCATTGACGGGTGGTGCCACAAAAACACAGCTTCACTGGAGCACGTGGTGAGTTCTTTCCCCTTGCATACTTTTTTTCTTATTTTTTAAACTGTAAAAGAGAGACAGGGTCTAGCGGAGCTGCCATTATTGTAGTGGGGGCTAGAGTCAGAGTGGGAACTTAGAGGCTTTGACTCAAGAGGCTTCGACTGAGGCCAAAGAAACAGGAAAGAAGGGTAGGTTTTACCTTTCATGATTGCTGATTTGGTCTTGGTTTCCCGTGGTACAGTGCAGACGTGCACAAGTAGAGACAGTTTGTAGGGAGTTTGTGAGGAAGGATAGACGGATGATAGAGCAAAGATGCACTCAGCCTGATGGTTTGAGATGTGTCTATTTTAATGCAAGGAGTGTCATAAATAAGGCCGATGAACTTAGAGTTTGGAGCAATACGTGGAACTGCGACATTGTCCCCATTACAGAGATTTGGTGTCACCCAGTTCAGATATGACCCAAGTACGGAGTGAGAGAGACTGAAGAGGGTCGATAGTTCACAGACTTTCATGCGAAAAGTGTTAAAGGGAAAAGAAAACAATAAACACTAGGCCAAACAGGGCCGTTAACTAAAACTCTCAAATGGAAAATGAAGCCTACATTGGGGCTGAAAAGAACAACTAAATATTAGACCAATACTTCCAGTCTTCAGTCAGTTGACTCGACACTCCAATTTCTCAGGCAAGGCTGAATGCAAACAGGCAGTGAAGCGTTGCTGTGCTGTGTCCAAGTCTCAACAATGTCACGTACTCCGTGACGGGGATTAGGAAACCAGCAGAAATAGAAAATACTTTGGAGTCCAGTATTGCTATTAACTACTAATATTTATTAGTAATTATGCAATACAGTAATATCAATGTAAATAAATCACACAGGTTAGCAATGAATATATATATGAGTACGTAAATCAGTAAGTGTGGAAGTATATGTATGAAAACCAAGCTTCTTTAAGTCTAGGGGTAAAATACAGACTTACGATGTTGAGTAAAGTTCAGTTCAGTTCGTGGTATTTAGTTGAGTAGTGATAGAGAGAGAGAGAGTGAGTTGAGTCTTCAGGTGAGCTGATACCGTCGATCTTCTCGTTGTCCTCCGAAATCCTTTACAAGTCACCGACTGTGACTTTAACCAGGGGGACCGGTTTTCCTGTGGTGGAGCTATCACCCCGGCAAGGGTGGACACATAGACAACTCCCCACCAGTCAACCCCTTCTTCACCGTTGGAATAGCAATTTGGATCAATCCGCCTGATTGATCCTCCAAAACCCACTTTCTCTGCGAGCACAACAATGCTCAGTGTCCAGATCATGTGTCTGAGGTCTGTGTCACCTGACCTCCTATTTATCTCACCAGGCTGAACATCACCTGTCATTCAAAGAGTCTCTCCTTCCTTTGTCTGTGAAGAAATGTACAAGCAGGCAACAAGTCCTTGAAGAAATATCAACAACCTGCTGAAAATCACAACATCGGGTGTCTATTAAATAACACTGCCTTCGGTCACCATAGCAACTTTCGAGCTGCTCGGTGCTGTCTACAATTCCAAACTCATTACAAATCCAAAGTTACTTCCAATGCCTTAAAGTGACAGTCCAACCATTAATCTTCGTCTCTCTCTCTCTTTTCAAAAGCAACACATTGGTGGTAAATAACTCTGTCTCTCTCTCCTTTCCAAACAAACCATCAATGATAAATGTCTCTCTCTGTCTCAGTTCAAACAGTTAATAGGGGCACTCCTGGATCCCCTCACACTCTCCTTCCTCGGAAAAAAAATTGTCCAAGACGATTTTTAAAAAAATGTCCATCACAGGGTTTTAAGCAATACAGGGAAAAAACATCAGATGACAAAGCAAAAATGGTTACAGTTTCCAACTTAACATCTGGATAACTAATCAGCTATGATGTTATCAGTACTTTTTACATGTTTGATTTTTAAGTCACCTTCCTGCAATATCGGACTCCAATTTAACAACCTTCTATTCTTATCCTTCATCTTAGTTAGAAACATCAACGGATTATAACCCATGTAAACCACAGGTGGTCTCTAAGCAACAGAAAGGTTTTGAGGTCTCTGATCATAGGACTCAAAATGTTGTAAAGCCAAAATAAGTGCTAGTAATTCCTTTTCAACAGTTGAATAACTTTTCTGGTGTACATTAAAGTTCTTTGAGAAATAAGCTACTGGAAGTTCAATATCATCCACACCCTTCTGTAACAGTACTGCCCCAGCAGCTTCGTCGCTAACACCAGTTGTTATAGAAAATGGCTTTGAAAAATCAGGTGCTTTGAGCACAGGATGATAACACAGGATGGTTTCCAGACGTTCAAATGCCTCCTGGCAAAGGTCACTCCATTCAAATCTTTCACTCTTCCCCAGGAGTTTTGTTAGGGGGAGAGTGATGTCAGCAAAGTTCTTACATAATTTTCTATAGTACCCAACCATTCCTAAAACCCTTCTTAAAACTTTCTTGCTAGTTGGAACAGGAACTTCAGCAATTGCTTGAGCCTTGGCCTGTACAGGAGCCAGCCGGCCTTGGCCCACCACGTAACCCAGCTACGTGACTGTGGCATGGCCGAATTCACAGTAAGATTGGCCTTGTAAAGTCTGTCAAACCGTTCTTCTACAGCTGCAATATGTTCTTCCCATGTGTCACTCCAGACCACTAGGTCATTGATATGAACTCCTGTGCTTCCTAACCCTCCAATCACAGAATTGATCATTCTTTGAAACGTTTCTAGAGGATTTTTCATCCTGAAATGTAAAACATTGTATTCATACAGTTTAGATGGGGTCACAAATGTTGATATCTCTTTAACCCTCTCTGTTAAAGGAACACCCCGGTATCCTTTTAACAAGTCAATCTTAATAAGGTATTTAGCCTTCCCCGCTCTATCAATACAGTCATCCATCCTCTTTCTTTGTTCTTTCTTGCTTCTAATTCCTTGTTCAACCATTTTACTTTCCTCAAAGTTCACTCTGTGAAGATGCCATTTCAGAGGCTGGGCTGAATTCATAATGACGTGATGCATTGCACCTGCCCACCATTTCAAAACACCAATTAGTCCTTTTACTTGTCTTTTCAGTTTTGGATCCAACTGGTGGACCTTATCAGTAATATTTTTCAAAACAATGGAATTCTGACATCTTGGTGAGTCTAGATTCAGTAGGCAAACATGTTTTTCCATTCCATTATCAGATTTCACGACTCCATTTTGTTCTACAACAATTGTCCCAACTACAATTCCAGTAAACAAGTGTCTTATTTTGACTCGACCATTTTGTAAACTTTCCTTAGCAAAGTCACAAAGCTTGCTAAATCCCTTCCAGAGCTCTTTGAGTAGGGTCAAAAGTCCTTTTGGCCTGTAACTGAACACAGGTTCCAACAAGTTACCCTTCACTGCCTTCTGAATCAAATCTCCAACAATAAATAAGAAGAGGGGAACCCCCTCGTTCCGATTTTCCTCACTTCTCACACAATGACGTCCACCTAAAGGCACACTGTAAGCCATGTTTAAAATTTCAGCCCTGTAACTTTCCAGAACCACTATGTGACTTGCAGGCGCAGTGGCTGGTCTCCACGCCCTCATCAACACCCCATCTTTAAGATAACATCCTACTGACTCTCTCTGAACCTCCTCTCCTGTGAGAGCCATCTCCCTTAAAGTCACCATTCCAGAATCTCCCTTCTGTTCCTCGATACGTTCCTTTCTCAACAAAGACAAGCCTTTCTTATACACTTTACCCTTGTACTACCCTCTAGGTCCTGCTGAAATCTGGAAGGTAGAAAAGTCTGTCACACATCATAATAATTTAAACCTCTGGTCTTCCTATTGTAGGTCTCAATAGCAACTTTGCTCACTAGCTGAATTGCTGAAACACTCTTATCTTGGAGAGCTGTCAACATGCCTCCATTGTTTATTAAACTCAGTACCATCATCAGGCTGATCAGAATCATGTATACATTATGAAAGAGACCAAATGAACTACCCATCTGACTACGACCTATACTTCGACTGGACAAGCCATCCAGCACTGTGAGGGTCATGTTTTTTGACTTCTCTAGTGCGTTCAACACCATCCACCCTGCTCTGCTGGGGGAGAAGCTGACAGCGATGCAGGTGGATGATTCCCTGGTGTCATGGATTTTTGATTACCTGACTGGCAGACCACAGTACGTGTGCTTGCAACACTGTGTGTCTGACAGAGTGATCAGAAGCACTGGGGCTCCACAGGGGACTGTCTTGTCTCCCTTTCTCTTCACCATTTACACCTCGGACTTCAGCTACTGCACAGAGTCTTGTCATCTTCAGAAGTTTTCTGATGATTCTGCCATAGTTGGATGCATCAGCAAGGGAGATGAGGTCGAGTACAGGGCTACGGTAGGAAACTTTGTCACATGGTGTGAGCAGAATTATCTGCAGCTTAATGTGAAAAAGACTAAGGAGCTGGTGGTAGACCTGAGGAGAGCTAAGGTACCGGTGACCCCTGTTTCCATCCAGTGGGTCAGTGTGGACATGGTGGAGGATTACAAATACCTGGGGATACGAATTGACAATAAACTGGACTGGTCAAAGAACACTGATGCTGTCTACAAGAAGGGTCAGAGCCGTCTCTATTTCCTGAGGAGACTGAGGTCCTTTAACATCTGCCGGACGATGCTGAGGATGTTCTACGAGCCTGTGGTGGCCAGTGCTATCATGTTTGCTGTTGTGTGCTGGGGCAGCAGGCTGAGGGTGGCAGACACCAAGAAAATCAACAAACTTATTCGAAAGGCCGGTGATGTTGTGGGGATGGAACTGGACTCTCTCGCGGTGGTGTCTGAAAAGAGGATGCTGTCTTGGACAATGTCTCTCATCCACTACATAATGTACTGGGTGGGCACAGGAGTACATTCAGCCAGAGACTCATTCCTCCAAGATGCAGCACTGAGCGTCATAGGAGGTCATTCCTGCCTGTGGCCATCAAACTTTACAACTCCTCCCTTGGGGAGTCAGACACTCTGTGCCGATAGACTGGTCCTGGACTTATTTCATAATTTACATATTACTATTTAACTATTTATGGTTCTATTACTATTTATTATTTATGGTGCAACTGTAACGAAAACCAATTTCCCCCTGGGATCAGTAAAGTATGACTATGACTATGACTTGTATCCATAGCAACTTCCACTCCAAAACCACAACAACTATTCTCCCTCTCCATAACATCACTCTGAATAACAGCATGATCTTGCAGGTACTTACTTCCAAATGTCCAAACAAAATCCAACAAACTAGCACATCCTGTCTCAGCAGGCCTTTGTCCTGCAAGCAGGGTCAAAGGTCGCACAACTAATCCAACCTTTTCCATCACTTTATCCAAAAGCCCAGGAACAGCACTTTTCCCATTATTTCCAGCAACACTGACCTCACCAGCTTTTAAAACACGGTCTACTACAAATGACTGAGAATCCTCACATTCCACTGGTACCAAGGTTAACCTCTTATTCACTGAACCAAGATCATCTGACACACTAAAACTGCATTCCTTTCCAACAAAGTCAGACACCTCAGACCTTAGCTGAGCCTCAACACAAGGTTCAGAATCCTGTGAACTCACAGGTACTTCAACAACCTGAACACAGGCAATCGGGACAACTGCCTCTTCTGGGCTGTCATCCCTCATCCCAGTTTCAAATTCAAGGTCATCTCGAACCTCCCAGCTATTCTCTGGCCAACTCCTTTCTGGAGTAAACTCAACCTCGTAGGTTAAAACTTCTTCGTCTGCTTTCTTATCAAACCCCTTCAGGGTGGGGGCATCCTCTGCCACTGGGTACGCCCTTACCTCAGCAGGAACACAACTTTTAAATTCATCACACGAAACAAGCCCTTCCGAGCTGTAAAAATCATCAGCGTCCGACACTAAACCTCTTTGCTGCAACCTCTCCCTTTTAAACTGTCTCTGCCTTTCTGCCACGTGATCTTCACATTGTCATTTCTCCCTCTTGAGCTGTCTCTTTCTTTCTGCCTCTCTAGCCTCTCTCTTGAGCTGTTTTAATTTCAGTTCATGCTCCCTGTTTACTATTTCCAACAGAAGCTGAAGCTCATCCTCAGTAGGTTCACCTTCCACGAACAACTCTAACGCCTCCTCATCAAATGTTCCCTTATCTATATAATATTCAACTATTTTCCTTTGAATTTCTACCTTCGTCACACCCTTCTTTACCTCAATTGTCAATTCTTTAGCAATGTCCCGCAACTCATACTTTTTAGCTAACTTCAAAGTCACCAGGTCTGGTGATTTCAGAAAGTCTCTAAGATCCATTTCTGCTGTTGTTCCAGACAACCAAATCAACAGTCCAAATTCAAAAGGGATTTTTCCCCAATCAGTTCAAACCAGCCTCCCGGCCAATTTGTTCATATCACGGACAAGCCCCCAATTTTGTCACGTACCCCGTGACGGGGATAAAGAAACCAGCAGAAATAGAAACCACTTTGGAGTCCAGTATTGCTATTAACTACTAATATTTATTAGTAACTACGCAATACAGTAATGTCAATGTAAATAAATCACACAGGTTAGCAATGAATATATATATATATATGTACGTAAATCAGTAAGCGTGAAAATATATATGTATGAAAACCAAGCTTCTTTAAGTCTAGGGGTAAAATACAGACTTACGATGTTGAGTAAAGTTCAGTTCAGTTCAGTTCGTGGTGTTTAGTTGAGTAGTGATGGAGAGAGAGGGAGAGAGAGTTGAGTCTTCAGGTGAGCTGATACCGTCGATCTTCTCGTCGTCCTCCGAAATCCTTTACAAGTCACTGACTGTGACTTTAACCAGGGGGACCGGTCTTCTGTGGTGGAGCTATCACCCCGGCAAGGGTGGACACATAGACAACTCCCCACCAGTCAACCCCTTCTTCACCGTTGGAATAGCAATTTGGATCGATCTGCCTGATCGATCCTCCAAAACCCACTTTCTCTGCAGGCACAACAATGCTCATTCAGTGTCCAGATCATGTGTCTGAGGTCTGTATCATCTGACCTCCTATTTATCTCACCAGGCTGAACATCACCTGTCATTCAAAGAGTCTCTCCTTCCTTTGTCTGTGAAGAAATGTACAAGCAGGCAACAAGTCCTTGAAGAAATATCAACAACCTGCTGAAAATCACAACATCGAGTGTCCATTAAATAACACTGCCTTCGGTCACCATAGCAACTTTCGAGCTGCTCGGTGCTGTCTACAATTCCAAACTCATTACAAATCCAAAGTTACTTCCAATGCCTTAAAGTGACAGTCCAACCGTTCATCTTTGTCTCTCTCTCTCTCTCTCTTTTCAAAAGCAACACATCGGTGGTAAATAACTCTGTCTCTCTCTCCTTTCCAAACAAACCATCAATGATAAATATCTCCCTCTGTCTCACTTCAATCAATTAATAGGGGCACTCCTGATTCCCTTCACAACAAGCATGAATGAATGGAGTTAAACACCATCACAATGAAATAATTAGCTGACACGTGCATATTCACGAGCGCAATTGCCGTATCTGCTGTGCTGCCGAATCCGGGATGTCTCGGGCAGGAATGGCTGCAGAGTGTGCCGGGCTTTAGATGTTTCAAAAAGAGCAGAGAGGGAGGCTAAAGAGGTGGGGCGTGGCATTGCTAATCAGAGATAGTGTCACGGCTGCAGAAAAGGAAGAAATGGTGGGATTGTCTACTGAGTCAGTGTGAGAGGAAGTCAGAAACAGGAAAGGGCAATAACTACTTGGTCTTTTTTTATAGACCCCCCTCCACAATAGTAACAGAGATATCGAGGAGCAGATAGGGAGGCAGATTCTGGAATGGTGCAATAATAATAGGGTTGTTGTGATGGGAGATTTTGATTTTCCTAATGTTGATAGGCATCTGCTTAGCACAAGGGGTTTTGATGGGGTGGAGTTTGTTAGGTGTGTTCAGGAAGGTTACAATATGTAGATAAGCCATCCAGAGGAGAGGCTGTACTTGATCTGATATTGGGAAATGAACCTGTACAGGAAGGATGTGGATACTATAGAGAGGATGCAGAGGAGATTTACAAGGATGTTGCCTGGATTGTCTTGTCTTGTCCATACTGCACCAATCGCCGCCACTGGGCTATAAACGTGCAGGAGCAATATGTGGTTAAGTGCCTTGCTCAAGGACACAACATGCTGCCTCAGCTGAGGCTCGAACTCACGACCTTCAGATCACTAGTCCAATGCCTTAACCACTTGGCCACACGCCACTTGGAGTACTGTGTTCAGTTCTGGTTGCCTCACTACAGGAAGGATGTGGATACTATAGAGAGGGTGTAGAGATTTACAAGGATGTTGCCTGGATTGGAGGGCGTACCTTATAAGAACATAAAAATCTACAGCATATTGTAGGCCATTTGGCCCACAGTGTTGTACTGACCATCTAACCTACTCTAGAGACTGCCTTGAATTTCCCTAGCACATAGCCCTCTATTTTTCAAGCTTCATGTACCTATCTAAGAGGCTCTTAAAAGACCCTACCGTATCTGCCTACACCTCCGTCACTGGCAGCTCATTCCACGCACTCACCAGTCTGTGTGAAAAGCTTACCCCGGACATCCCCTATGTCCAAGCACAGACCCCAAGACCTCTGTGATCCTCCACACTGGAAAGAGTCTTACCATTAATATTATACTCTGTCTTCAAATTTGACCTACCAAAACGAACTACCTCAGACTTATCTGGGTTGAACTCCATCTGCCACTTCTCAGCCCAGTTCTGCATCCCATCAATGTCCTGCTGTAACCTCTGACAACCCTCCACACTATCCACACCTCCAGAATTCTTTCCCACCAAGAGATCTGACACCTGACCCAATAGGAAATGAACGTCCTTTTACTCTTGCAGTTTCTTAACTTAACCCATAAGGATCCAACATCTTCCAATCCAATGTCAGATCTTTCTACTGATTTGAGGCCATTCTTTACCAGTAGAGCCACATCATCCCTCAGCCTGCCTTCCCATCCCTCTGCCTACCTTCTTATCCCTCCGATACAATGCGTAACCTTGGACATTCGGCTCCCAACTACAACTATCCTTCAACCACCATTCTGTGATGGCCACAACATCATACCTGGGAGTTTTACTTCAGTAATGGGAAAGTTGTTGGAGAAGATCCTGAGAGACAGGGTTTATGAGCATTTATGAGACCAAATCTGATATGAATAGTCAGCATGGCTTTGTCAAGGGCAGGTCGTGCCTTGCGAGCCTGATTGAATTCTTTGATTATGTAACAAAACACATTGATGAAGCTACCTTCATCAATGTGTTTTGTTACAAACTCAAAGAAAATGCAGTGGATATAGTGTATATGGATTTCAGTAAGGCATTTGATAAGCTTCCCTATGCAGTTCTCCTTCAGAAAGTAAGGAGGCATGGGATCCAAGGAGACCTTGCTCTGTGGATCTGGAATTGGCTTGCCCACAGAAGGCAAAGGGTGGTTGTAGATGGTTCGTATTCTCATGGAGGTCGGTGGCCAGTGGTGCCTCAAGGATCTGCTCTAGGACCTCTCCCCTTTGTTATTTTTATTCACGACCTGGATGAGGAAGTACGTAGAAGGGTGGGTTAGTAAGTTTGCACTGAAGTTGGGGGTGTTGTAGATAGTCTGGAGGATTATCAGGTTACAACGGACATTGACAGGATGCAGAACTAGGTTGAGAAGTGGTGGATGGAGTTGAACCCAGATAAGTACAAAGTGGCTCATTTTGGGAGGTTAAATTTGAAGACAGAATATAGTATTAATGGTAAATCTCTTGGCATTGTGGAGGATCAGAGACATCTTGGGGTCTGTGTCCATAGGACACTCAAAACTGCTGCACAGGTTGTCAGTGTTGTTAAGAAGGCATATGGTGTGTTGGCATTCATCAACCGTGGGATTGAGTTTAAGAGCCGTGAGGTAATGTTACAGCTTAGGATCAGAATCAGAATCAGGTTTATTATCACTGGCATGTGTCATGGAATTTGTTAACTGATCACCCTTCTCAGGATCTTCTCCATCAGCTTACCAACCACTGAAGTAAGACTCACTGGTCTATAATTTCCTGGGCTACCTCTACTCCCTTTCTTGAATAAGGGAACAACATCCGCAACCCTCTAATCCTCCGGAACCTCTCCCGTCCTACAGGCACCCAGGTGCCTGTAGATGGGGAGTGCGGGGTCAAAGTGCAGCCAGAACCCCAGGAGCAGCCCCTTGAGAAACTCAAAGAGCGGCTGCAACCTCTCGCACTCCGTGTACGAGTGGTACACTGACCCCTCGCGGCCACAGAATGGACAGCTAAACAGGGTGTCAGTGAACCCGCTCAGGAATCTGTTATTCGGGACTGTCTGATGCAACCTCTTCACCCCAGGTTCCCAGTGATTTGGTATTGGGAAATGAACCTGGTCAGGTGTCAGGTCTCTCAGTGGGAGAGCATCTTGGAGATAGTGATCACAACTCTGTCTCCTTTACCATAGCATTGGAGAGGAATAGGAACAGACAAGTTAGGAAAGCATTTAATTGGAGTAAGGGGAAACATGAGGCTATCAGGCAGAAACTTGGAAGCATAAATTGGGAACAGACTTTCTCAGGGAAATGTATGGAAGAATGTGGGAAATGTTCAGGGGATATTTGCGTGGGGTCCTG
The DNA here is from genome assembly GCF_030028105.1 of Mobula birostris. NCBI lineage: Eukaryota > Metazoa > Chordata > Chondrichthyes > Myliobatiformes > Myliobatidae > Mobula > Mobula birostris. Next base: position 1,965,180 of record NC_092374.1, read on the forward strand.
CATAGGTGCGTTCCAATGAGACAGAGAAAGGGTAGTAAGGTACAGGAACTGTGGTGTACAAAGCCTGTTGTAATTCTAGTCAAGAATAAAAGGAGAGCCTCTGTCAATGATCTTTGCATCATCAATGAGGACGGGAGAGGTTCCGGAGGATTGGAGGGTTGCGGATGTTGTTCCCTTATTCAAGAAAGGGAGTAGAGGTAGCCCAGGAAATTATAGACCAGTGAGTCTTACTTCAGTGGTTGGTAAGCTGATGGAGAAGATCCTGAGAGGCATAATATGATTAGGAATAGTCAGCATGGCTTTGTCAAAGGCAGGTCGTGCCTTACAAACCTGATTGAATTTTGTGAGGATGTGACTAAACACATTGATGAATGTAGAGCAGTAGATGTAGTGTACATGGATTTCAGCAAGGCATTTGATAAGGTACCCCATGCAAGGCTTATTGAGAAAGTAAGGAGGCATGGGATCCAAGGGGACATTGCTTTGTGGATCTAGAACTGGCTTGCCCACAGAAGGCAAAGTGGTTGTAGATGGGTCATATTCTGCATGGAGGTCAGTGACCAGTGGTGTGCCTCAGGGATCTGTTCTGGGACTCCTATTCGTGACTTTTATAGATGACCTGGATGAAGAAGTGATGGGATGGGTTAGTAAATTTGCTGAAGACACAAAGGTTGGGTGTGTTGTGGATAGTGTGGAGGGCTGTCAGAGGTTACAGTGGGACACTGATAGGATGCAAAAATAGGCTGAGGAGTGGCAGATGGAGTTCAACCCAGATAAGTGTGAGGTGGTTCATTTTGGTAGGTCAAATATGATGGCAAAATATAGTATTAATGGTAAGACTCTTGACAGTGTGGAGGATCAGAGGGATCTTGGGGTCCAAGTCCGTAGGACACTCAAAGCTGCTGTGCAGATTGACTCTATGGTTAAGAAAGCATACTGTGCATTGGCCTTCATCAATCGTGGGATTGAGTTTAAGAGCCAAGAGGTAATGTTGCAGCTATATAGGACCCTGGTCAGACCCCACTTGGAGTACTGTGTTCAGTTCTGGTGGCCTCACTGCAGGAAGGATGTGGAAACCATAGAAAGGGTGCAGAGGAGATTTACAAGGACGTTGCCTGGATTGGGGAGCATACCTTATGGGAATAGGATGAGTGAACTTGGCCTTTTTTCCCTGGAACAACGGAAGATGAGAGGTGACCTGATAGAGGTGTATAAGATGATGAGAGGCATTGATCGTGTGGTTAGTCAAAGGTTTTTTCCCCAGGGCTGAAATGGCTAACACAAGACGGCACAGTTTTAAGGTGCTTGGAAGCAGGTACAGAGGAGATGTCAGAATTAAGTTTTTTATGCAGAGAGTGGTGAGTGTGTGGAATGGGCTGGCAGTGACAGTGGTGGGGGCGGATATGATAGGGTCTTTTAAGAGACTCCTGGACAGGTACTTGGAGCTTAGTAAATAGAGGGCTATGGGTAACCCTAGGTAATTTCTAAGGTAAGGACATGTTCGGCACAGCTTTATGGGCGGAAGGGCCTGTATTGTGCTGTAAGTTTTCTATGTTTCTGGGTCCTGGACACGAAGGCTGTGGGTGGGACCAATGCAGCAGCCGGTACCACACCATGGAGGTGACCAGCTGATTGACGATTCAAGCCCTCCCCGGTACGAGATCGCATGGAGGAGGCCCGACCAACACCCCAGCCGGGCGGGAATCTTCGTCTCTAACTCCCGCCAGTTCGTCGGCCAAGTCTCCTCTGTCGAGCTCAGGTAGACCCCAAGAGGAGGAGGTGTGTGGTGCTCCTCGTAAATGGCCTCATCCCTCTGATAAGGGGATCACCTGCCACTGACCCACCAGGAGGCCCACGCTCTTCTCCTGGGTGACCCTTGCAGGACGCAGCTGAGTAGACCTGCTCGCAGTCTCGCATCCCCTGCGAGTCAACCAGCTCGGTCACCATAAGGAGAATATCGTCGGCTTAAGTCAACAGGATGAGCTCCATGTCCGGTTCACGGAGAACCGAACCCGTTAACCTCCTAGGGAGGAGGCACAGAAATGGCCTCCACCGTTAACCCATCTAGTCCCGGGGACTTGCCTCTCTGTAGCTGTTGAGGGCACTGGTGAGCTCCTCGAAAGATAGCAGTGCACCGAGACGATCACCATCCACAGGGCTGACCCTCAGCAAGTCCTCCCACAGAGCCTTTCCTGCGTCCTCACCGCACAGGTCCGGCAAGAATAGACCCTCAGAAAAGGAATGGACGTCCGCAACAGTCTCACAGAGTCTGTCACGGAGGATCCGTCCTCTGCCAGTAACTCCATCAGCTGTCTGCGTACACCCTCCCCTTCTCGAGAGAGTAGGAAAGGGCGAGGCAATGGTCCAGATCCTGCAGGCCACACACACTTACCTTAACTAGGCCACAGACCCAACCGCACACACTGACCGTTACTAGGATACAGTCCCAGACACACACACTGACCCTCACTGGGGGACGGTCCCACACAAACACACTGACCCTCACTGGGGGACGGTCCCACACACACACTGACCCTCACTGGGGGACGGTCCCACACACACACTGACCCTCACTGGGGGACAGTCCCACACACACACACTGACCCTCACTGGGGGACAGTCCCACACACACACACTGACCCACACTGGGGGACGGTCCCACACACACACACACTGACCCGCACTGGGGGACGGTCCCACACACACACACACACACTGACCCTCACTGGGGGACGGTCACGCACACACACACACACACACACTGACCCTCACTGGGGGACAGTCCCACACACACACTGACCCTCACTGGGGGACGGTCCCCCCACACACACACTGACCCTCACTGGGGGACAGTCCCACACACACACACTGACCCTCACTGGGGGACAGTGCCACACACACACTGACCCTCACTGGGGGAAGGTCCCACACACACTGACCCTCACTGGGGGACGGTCCCACACACACACACTGACCCTCACTGGGGAACAGTCCCACACACACACACACTGACCTTCACTGAGGGACGGTCCCACACACACACATTGACCCTCACTGGGAGACGGTCCCACACACACACACTGACCCTCACTGGGGGACAGTCCCACACACACACACTGACCCACACTGGGGGACGGTCCCACACACACACACACTGACCCGCACTGGGGGACGGTCCCACACACACACACACACACTGACCCTCACTGGGGGACGGTCACGCACACACACACACACACACACTGACCCTCACTGGGGGACGGTCCCACACACACACACACTGACCCTCACTGGGGGATGGGGGACATTCGCACGCACACACTAACCCTCACTGGGGGAAGGTCCCACACACACACTGACCCTCACTGGGGGACAGTCCCACACACACACACTGACCCTCACTGGGGGACAGTCACACACACAGACACTGACCCTCACTGGGGGACGGTCCCACAGACACACACTGACCCTCACTGTGGGACAGTCCCACAGACACACACTGACCCTCACTGGGGGACATTCGCACACACACACTGACCCTCACTGAGGGACAGTCCCACACACACACTGACCCTCACTGGGGGATGGTCCCACACACACACACACACAAACACACACACACACACACACACAGACCCTCACTGGGGGACAGTCCCATACACACACTGACCCTCACAGGGGGACAGTTCCACACACACACAGACCCTCACTGGGGGACAGTCCCACACACACACTGACCCTCACTGGGGGACAGTGCCGCACACACACACACACACACACACACACACACACACACTGACCTTCACTGGGGGATGGTCCCACACACACACACACACACACACACACACACTGACCCTCACTGGGGGACAGTCCCATACACACACTGACCCGCACAGGGGGACAGTTCCACACACACACAGACCCTCACTGGGGGACAGGCCCATACACACACACACACACACACACACACACACACACACACGCTGACCCTCACTGGGGGACAGTCCCACACACACACACTGACCCTCACTGGGGGACAGTCCCACACACACACACACACTGACCCTCACTGAGGGACGGTCCCACACACACACACACTGACCCTCACTGAGGGACGGTCCCACACACACACACACTGACCCTCACTGAGGGACGGTCCCACACACACACATTGACCCTCACTGGGGGACGGTCCCACACACGCACACTGACCCTCACTGGGGGACAGTCCCACACACACACTGACCCTCACTGGGGGACATTCGCACACACACACTGACCCTCACTGGGGGACAGTCCCACACACACACTGACCCTCACTGGGGGACTGTCCCACACACACACAGACACACACTTACCCTCACTGGGGGACGGTCACACACACACACACACACACACACACACACACACTGACCCTCACTGGGGGACGGTCCCACACACACACTGACCCTCACTGGGGGACATTCGCGCGCACACACACTGACCCTCACTTGGGGACAGTCCCACATACACACTGACCCTCATTGGGGGACGGTCCCACACACACACTGACCCTCACTGGGGACAGTCCCACACACACACTTACCCTCACTGGGGGACATTCGCGCGCACACACACTGACTCTCACTGGGGGACAGTGCCATACACACACGCACACACACTGACCCTCACTGGGGGACATTCGCGCACACACACACACTGACCCTCACTGAGGGACGGTCCCACACACACACATTGACCCTCACTGGGAGACGGTCCCACACACACACACTGACCCTCACTGGGGGACAGTCCCACACACACACACTGACCCTCACTGGGGGACAGTCTCACACACACACACACTGACCCTCACTGGGGGACAGTGCCACACACACACACACACACTGACCCTCACTGGGGGACGGTCACACGCACGCACACACACACACACACACACACACACACACACACAGACACTGACCCTCACTGGGGGACGGTCCCACACACACACACACACACACACACACACTGACCCTCACTGAGGGATGGTCCCACACACACACTGACCCTCACTGGGGACAGTCCCACACACACACTGACCCTCACTGGGGGACATTCGCGCGCACACACACTGACTCTCACTGGGGGACAGTGCCATACACACACGCACACACACTGACCCTTACTGGGGGACATTCGCGCACACACACACACTGACCCTCACTGAGGGACGGTCCCACACACACACATTGACCCTCACTGGGAGACGGTCCCACACACACACACTGACCCTCACTGGGGGACAGTCCCACACACACACACTGACCCTCACTGGGGGACAGTCTCACACACACACACACTGACCCTCACTGGGGGACAGTGCCACACACACACACACACACACTGACCCTCACTGGGGGACGGTCACACGCACGCACACACACACACACACACACACACACACACACACAGACACTGACCCTCACTGGGGGACGGTCCCACACACATACTGACCCTCACTGGGGGACAGTCTCACACACACACACTGACCCTCACTGGGGGACAGTGCCCCACACACACACACACACACACACACACACACACTGACCCTCCCTGGGGGACGGTCCCACACACACACTGACCCTCACTGAGGGATGGTCCCACACACACACTGACCCTCACTGGGGGACAGTCCCACACACACACACACTGACCCTCACTGGGGGACAGTCCCACACACACACACTGACCCTCACTGGGGGACAGTCCCACACACACACACACACACACACACACACACACACTGACCCTCACTGGGGGACGGTCCCACACACACACTGACCCTCACTGAGGGATGGTCCCACACACACACTGACCCTCACTGGGGGACAGTCCCACACACACACACACTGATCCTCACTGGGGGACAGTCCCACACACACACACACACACACACACACACACACACTGACCCTCACTGGGAGACGGTCCCACACACACCCTGACCCTCATGGGGGGACAGTCCCACACACACACTGAGCCTCACTGGGGGACAGTGCCATACACACACACACACACACTGACCCTCACTGGGGGACATTCGCGCGCACACACACTGACCCTCACTGAGGGAAGGTCCCACACACACACTGACCCTCACTGGGGGACAGTCCCACACACACACTGTCCCTCACTGAGGGATGGTCCCACACACACACTGACCCTCACTGGGGGACAGTCTCACACACACACACTGACCCTCACTGGGGGACAGTGTCACACACACACACACACACACACACACACACTGACCCTCACTGGGGGACGGTCCCACACACACACTGACCCTCACTGAGGGATGGTCCCACACACACACTGACCCTCACTGAGGGACAGTCCCACACACACACACACTGACCCTCACTGGGGGACAGTCCCACACACACACTGACCCTCACTGGGAGACGGTCCCACACACACACTGACCCTCATGGGGGGACAGTCCCACACACACACTGAGCCTCACTGGGGGACAGGCCCATACACACACACACACACACACACACACACACACACACACACACACACACACACACTGACCCTCACTGGGGGATGGGGGACATTCGCACGCACACACTGACCCTCACTGGGGGAAGGTCCCACACACACACTGACCCTCACTGGGGGACAGTCCCACACACACACACTGACCCTCACTGGGGGACAGTCACACACACAGACACTGACCCTCACTGGGGGACGGTCCCACAGACACACACTGACCCTCACTGGGGGATGGTCCCACACACACACACACACACACACACACACACACACTGACCCTCACTGGGGGACAGTCGCATACACACATTGACCCTCACAGGGGGACAGTTCCACACACACACAGACCCTCACTGGGGGACAGGCCCATACACACACACACACACACACACACGCTGACCCTCACTGGGGGACAGTCCCACACACACACACTGACCCTCACTGGGGGACAGTCCCACACACACACACACACACTGACCCTCACTGGGGGACGGTCCCACACACACACACACTGACCCTCACTGAGGGACGGTCCCACACACACACACACTGACCCTCACTGAGGGACGGTCCCACACACACACATTGACCCTCACTGGGGGACGGTACCACACACACACACTGACCCTCACTGGGGGACAGTCCCACACACACACTGACCCTCACTGGGGGACATTCGCACACACACACTAACCCTCACTGGGGGACAGTCCCCCACACACACACACTGACCCTCACTGGGGGACAGTCCCACACACACACTGACCCTCACTGGGGGACTGTCCCACACACACACACACACACACTGACCCTCACTGGGGTACGGTCACACACACACACACACACATACACACACTGACCCTCACTGGGGGACATTCGCGCGCACACACACTGACCCTCACTGGGGGACAGTCCCACACACACACTGACCCTCATTGGGGGACGGTCCCACACACACACTGACCCTCACTGGGGACAGTCCCACACACACACTAACCCTCACTGGGGGACATTCGCGCGCACACACACTGACCCTCACTGGGGGACAGTCCCACACACACACTGACCCTCATTGGGGGACGGTCCCACACACACTCTGACCCTCACTGGGGGACAGTCCCACACACACACACACTGACCCTCACTGGCGGACAGTCCCACACACACACTGACCCTCACTGGGGGACAGTCCCACACACACACACACACACACACACACACACACACTGACCCTCACTGGGGGACGGTCCCACACACACACTGACCCTCACTGAGGGATGGTCCCACACACACACTGACCCTCACTGGGGGACGGTCCCACACACACACACACTGATCCTCACTGGGGGACAGTCCCACACACACACACACACACACACACACACACACACACACACACTGACCCTCACTGGGAGACGGTCCCACACACACTCTGACCCTCACTGGGGACAGTCCCACACACACACTGACCCTCACTGGGGGACATTCGCGTGCACACACACTGACCCTCACTGGGGGACAGTCCCACACACACACTGACCCTCATTGGGGGACGGTCCCACACACACACTGACTCTCACTGGGGGACAGTGCCATACACACACGCACACACACTGACCCTCACTGGGGGACATTCGCGCACACACACACACACTGACCCTCACTGAGGGACGGTCCCACACACACACATTGACCCTCACTGGGAGACGGTCCCACACACACACACTGACCCTCACTGGGGGACAGTCCCACACACACACACTGACCCTCACTGGGGGACAGTCTCACACACACACACACTGACCCTCACTGGGGGACAGTGCCACACACACACACACACACTGACCCTCACTGGGCGACGGTCACACACACGCACACACACACACACACACACACACACACACTGACCCTCACTGGGGGATGGGGGACATTCGCACGCACACACTGACCCTCACTGGGGGAAGGTCCCACACACACACTGACCCTCACTGGGGGACAGTCCCACACACACACACTGACCCTCACTGGGGGACAGTCACACACACAGACACTGACCCTCACTGGGGGACGGTCCCACAGACACACACTGACCCTCACTGTGGGACAGTCCCACAGACACACACTGACCCTCACTGGGGGACGGTTCCACAGACACACACTGACCCTCACTGAGGGACAGTCCCACACACACACTGACCCTCACTGGGGGATGGTCCCACACACACACACACACACACACACACTGACCCTCACTGGGGGACAGTCCCATACACACACTGACCCTCACAGGGGGACAGTTCCACACACACACAGACCCCCACTGGGGGACAGTCCCATACATACACTGACCCTCACAGGGGGACAGTCCCACACACACACTGACCCTCACTGGGGGACAGTCTCACACACACACACTGACCCTCACTGGGGGACAGTGCCCCACACACACACACTGATCCTCACTGGGGGACAGTCCCACACACACACACACACACACACACACACACACACACACACACACACACTGACCCTCACTGGGAGACGGTCCCACACACACTCTGACCCTCACTGGGGACAGTCCCACACACACACTGACCCTCACTGGGGGACATTCGCGTGCACACACACTGACCCTCACTGGGGGACAGTCCCACACACACACTGACCCTCATTGGGGGACGGTCCCACACACACACTGACTCTCACTGGGGGACAGTGCCATACACACACGCACACACACTGACCCTCACTGGGGGACATTCGCGCACACACACACACACTGACCCTCACTGAGGGACGGTCCCACACACACACACTGACCCTCACTGGGAGACAGTCCCACACACACACACTGACCCTCACTGGGGGACAGTCTCACACACACACACACTGACCCTCACTGGGGGACAGTGCCACACACACACACACACACTGACCCTCACTGGGCGACGGTCACACACACGCACACACACACACACACACACACACACTGACCCTCACTGGGGGATGGGGGACATTCGCACGCACACACTGACCCTCACTGGGGGAAGGTCCCACACACACACTGACCCTCACTGGGGGACAGTCCCACACACACACACTGACCCTCACTGGGGGACAGTCACACACACAGACACTGACCCTCACTGGGGGACGGTCCCACAGACACACACTGACCCTCACTGTGGGACAGTCCCACAGACACACACTGACCCTCACTGGGGGACGGTCCCACAGACACACACTGACCCTCACTGAGGGACAGTCCCACACACACACTGACCCTCACTGGGGGATGGTCCCACACACACACACACACACACACACACACACACACACACACACACACACACACACACTGACCCTCACTGGGGGACAGTCCCATACACACACTGACCCTCACAGGGGGACAGTTCCACACACACACAGACCCCCACTGGGGGACAGTCCCATACATACACTGACCCTCACAGGGGGACAGTCCCACACACACACTGACCCTCACTGGGGGACAGTCTCACACACACACACTGACCCTTACTGGGGGACAGTGCCCCACACACACACACACACACACACACACACACACACACACACACACACACTGACCCTCACTGGGAGACAGTCCCACACACACACACACTGACCCTCACTGGGGGACAGTCCCACACACACACACACACACACACACACACACACACACACACACTGACCCTCACTGGGAGACGGTCCCACACACACACTGACCCTCATGGGGGGACAGTCCCACACACACACTGAGCCTCACTGGGGGACAGGCCCATACACACACACACACACACACACACTGACCCTCACTGGGGGACAGTGCCATACACACACGCACACACACTGACCCTCACTGGGGGACATTCGCGCGCACACACACTGACCCTCACTGGGGGACGGTCCCACACACACACACTGACCCTCACTGGGGGACATTCGCACACACACACTGACCCTCACTGAGGGACGGTCCCACACACACACTGACCCTCACTGGGGGACGGTCCCACACACACACCCTGACCCTCACTGGGGGACAGTCCACACACACACACACTGACCCACACTGGGGGACGGTCCCACACACACACACTGACCCTCACTGGGGGACAGTGCCACACACACACTGACCCTCACTGGGGGAAGGTCCCACACACACTGACCCTCACTGGGGGACGGTCCCACACACACACACTGACCCTCACTGGGGAACAGTCCCACACACACACACACTGACACTTACTGGGGAACAGTCCCACACACACACACACTGACCCTCACTGAGGGACGGTCCCACACACATACATTGACCCTCACTGGGAGACGGTCCCACACACACACACTGACCCTCACTGGGGGACAGTCCCACACACACACACTGACCCTCAGTGGGGGACGGTCCCACACACACACACACTGACCCGCACTGGGGGACGGTCCCACACACACACACACACACTGACCCTCACTGGGGGACGGTCACGCACACACACACACACACACACTGACCCTCACTGGGGGACAGTCCCACACACACACACTGACCCTCACTGGGGGACGGTCCCACACACACACACACTGACCCGCACTGGGGGACGGTCCCACACACACACACACACACTGACCCTCACTGGGGGACGGTCACGCACACACACACACACACGCACTGACCCACACTGGGGGACGGTCCCACACACACACACACTGACCCTCACTGAGGGATGGTCCCACACACACACTGACCCTCACTGGGGGACAGTCTCACACACACACACACTGACCCTCACTGGGGGACAGTGCCATACACACACGCGCACACACACTGACCCTCACTGGGGGACAGTGCCATACACACACGCACACACACTGACCCTCACTGGGGGACATTTGCGCGCACACACACTGACCCTCACTGAGGGACGGTCCCACACACACACTGACCCTCACTGGGGGACAGTCCCACACACACACTGACCCTCACTGGGGGACAGTCTCACACACACACACTGACCCTCACTGGGGGACAGTGCCCCACACACACACACACACACACACACACACTGACCCTCACTGGGGGACGGTCCCACACACACACTGACCCTCACTGAGGGATGGTCCTACACACACACTGACCCTCACTGGGGGACAGTCCCACACACACACACACTGACCCTCACTGGGGGACAGTCCCACACACACACACACACACACTGACCCTCACTGGGAGACGGTCCCACACACACACTGACCCTCATGGGGGGACAGTCCCACACACACACTGACCCTCACTGGGGGACAGTGCCATACACACACGCACACACACTGACCCTCACTGGGGGACATTTGCGCGCACACACACTGACCCTCACTGAGGGACAGTCCCACACACACACTGACCCTCACTGGGGGACAGTCTCACACACACACACTGACCCTCACTGGGGGACAGTGCCCCACACGCACACACACACACACACACACACACACACACACACACACACTGACCCTCAGTGGGGGACGGTCCCACACACACACTGACCCTCACTGAGGGATGGTCCCACACACACACTGACCCTCACTGGGGGACAGTCCCACACACACACACACTGACCCTCACTGGGGGACAGTCCCACACACACACACACACACACTGACCCTCACTGGGAGACGGTCCCACACACACACTGACCCTCATGGGGGGACAGTCCCACACACACACTGACCCTCACTGGGGGATAGTGCCATACACACACGCACACACACTGACCCTCACTGGGGGACATTCGCGCGCACACACACTGACCCTCACTGAGGGACGGTCCCACACACACACTGACCCTCACTGGGGGACAGTCCCACACACACACTGACCCTCACTGAGGGATGGTCCCACAAACACACTGACCCTCACTGGGGGACAGTCTCACACACACACACTGACCCTCACTGGGGGACAGTGTCACACACACACACACACACACACACACACACACTGACCCTCACTGGGGGACGGTCCCACACACACACTGACCCTCACTGAGGGATGGTCCGACACACACACTGACCCGCACTGGGGGACAGTCCCACACACACACTGACCCTCACTGGGGGACAGTCCCACACACACACACACTGACCCTCACTGGGGGACAGTCCCACACACACACTGACCCTCACTGGGAGACGGTCCCACACACACACTGACCCTCATGGGGGGACAGTCCCACACACACACTGAGCCTCACTGGGGGACAGGCCCATACACACACACACACACACACACACACACACACACACACACACACACACACACTGACCCTCACTGGGGGACAGTCACACACACAGACACTGACCCTCACTGGGGGACGGTCCCACAGACGCACACTGACCCTCACTGTGGGACAGTCCCGCAGACACACACTGACCCTCACTGGGGGACATTCGCACACACACACTGACCCTCACTGAGGGACGGTCGCACACACACACACACTGACCCTCACTGAGGGACGGTCCCACACACACACATTGACCCTCACTGGGGGACGGTCCCACACACGCACACTGACCCTCACTGGGGGACAGTCCCACACACACACTGACCCTCACTGGGGGACATTAGCACACACACACTGACCCTCACTGGGGGACAGTCCCACACACACACACACTGACCCTCACTGGGGGACAGTCCCACACACACACTGACCCTCACTGGGGGACTGTCCCACACCCACACACACACACACTGACATTCACTGGGGGACGGTCACACACACACACACACACACACTGACCCTCACTGGGGGACGGTCCCACACACACACTGACCCTCACTGGGGGACATTCGCGCGCACACACACTGACCCTCACTGGGGGACAGTGCCCCACACACACACACACACACACACACACACACACACACTGACCCTCACTGGGAGACAGTCCCACACACACACACACTGACCCTCACTGGGGGACAGTCCCACACACACACACACACACACACACACACACACACACACACACTGACCCTCACTGGGAGACGGTCCCACACACACACTGACCCTCATGGGGGGACAGTCCCACACACACACTGAGCCTCACTGGGGGACAGGCCCATACACACACACACACACACTGACCCTCACTGGGGGACAGTGCCATACACACACCCTGACCCTCACTGGGGGACGGTCCCACACACACACACACTGACCCGCACTGGGGGACGGTCCCACACACACACACACACACTGACCCTCACTGGGGGACGGTCACGCACACACACACACACACACACTGACCCTCACTGGGGGACAGTCCCACACACACACACTGACCCTCACTGGGGGACGGTCCCACACACACACACACTGACCCGCACTGGGGGACGGTCCCACACACACACACACACACACTGACCCTCACTGGGGGCGGTCACGCACACACACACACACACACACTGACCCACACTGGGGGACGGTCCCACACACACACACACTGACCCTCACTGAGGGATGGTCCCACACACACACTGACCCTCACTGGGGGACAGTCTCACACACACACACACTGACCCTCACTGGGGGACAGTGCCATACACACACGCGCACACACACTGACCCTCACTGGGGGACAGTGCCATACACACACGCACACACACTGACCCTCACTGGGGGACATTTGCGCGCACACACACTGACCCTCACTGAGGGACGGTCCCACACACACACTGACCCTCACTGGGGGACAGTCCCACACACACACTGACCCTCACTGGGGGACAGTCTCACACACACACACTGACCCTCACTGGGGGACAGTGCCCCACACACACACACACACACACACACACACACTGACCCTCACTGGGGGACGGTCCCACACACACACTGACCCTCACTGAGGGATGGTCCTACACACACACTGACCCTCACTGGGGGACAGTCCCACACACACACACACTGACCCTCACTGGGGGACAGTCCCACACACACACACACACACACTGACCCTCACTGGGAGACGGTCCCACACACACACTGACCCTCATGGGGGGACAGTCCCACACACACACTGACCCTCACTGGGGGACAGTGCCATACACACACGCACACACACTGACCCTCACTGGGGGACATTTGCGCGCACACACACTGACCCTCACTGAGGGACGGTCCCACACACATACTGACCCTCACTGGGGGACAGTCCCACACACACACTGACCCTCACTGGGGGACAGTCTCACACACACACACTGACCCTCACTGGGGGACAGTGCCCCCCACACACACACACACACACACACACACACACACACACACACACACACACACTGACCCTCACTGGGGGACGGTCCCACAGACACACTGACCCTCACTGAGGGATGGTCCCACACACACACTGACCCTCACTGGGGGACAGTCCCACACACACACACACTGACCCTCACTGGGAGACGGTCCCACACACACACTGACCCTCATGGGGGGACAGTCCCACACACACACTGACCCTCACTGGGGGATAGTGCCATACACACACGCACACACACTGACCCTCACTGGGGGACATTCGCGCGCACACACACACTGACCCTCACTGAGGAACGGTCCCACACACACACTGACCCTCACTGGGGGACAGTCCCACACACACACTGACCCTCACTGAGGGATGGTCCCACAAACACACTGACCCTCACTGGGGGACAGTCTCACACACACACACTGACCCTCACTGGGGGACAGTGTCACACACACACACACACACACACACACACACACTGACCCTCACTGGGGGACGGTCCCACACACACCCTGACCCTCACTGAGGGATGGTCCGACACACACACTGACCCGCACTGGGGGACAGTCCCACACACACACTGACCCTCACTGGGGGACAGTCCCACACACACACACACTGACCCTCACTGGGGGACAGTCCCACACACACACTGACCCTCACTGGGAGACGGTCCCACACACACACTGACCCTCATGGGGGGACAGTCCCACACACACACTGAGCCTCACTGGGGGACAGGCCCATACACACACACACACACACACACACACACACACACACACACACACACACACACACTGACCCTCACTGGGGGACAGTCACACACACAGACACTGACCCTCACTGGGGGACGGTCCCACAGACACACACTGACCCTCACTGTGGGACAGTCCCGCAGACACACACTGACCCTCACTGGGGGACATTCGCACACACACACTGACCCTCACTGAGGGACGGTCGCACACACACACACACTGACCCTCACTGAGGGACGGTCCCACACACACACATTGACCCGCACTGGGGGACGGTCCCACACACACACACACACACACTGACCCTCACTGGGGGACGGTCACGCACACACACACACACACACACTGACCCTCACTGGGGGACAGTCCCCCACACACATACTGACCCTCACTGGGGGACGGTCCCACACACACACACACTGACCCGCACTGGGGGACGGTCCCACACACACACACACACACTGACCCTCACTGGGGGACGGTCACGCACACACACACACACACACACACACTGACCCTCACTGGGGGACGGTCCCACACACACACACACTGACCCTCACTGAGGGATGGTCCCACACACACACTGACCCTCACTGGGGGACAGTCTCACACACACACACACTGACCCTCACTGGGGGACAGTGCCATACACACAGACACTGACCCTCACTGGGGGACGGTCCCACAGACACACACTGACCCTCACTGTGGGACAGTCCCGCAGACACACACTGACCCTCACTGGGGGACATTCGCACACACACACTGACCCTCACTGAGGGACGGTCCCACACACACACTGACCCTCACTGGGGGACGGTCCCACACACACACCCTGACCCTCACTGGGGGACGGTCCACACACACACACACTGACCCACACTGGGGGACAGTCCCACACACACACACTGACCCTCACTGGGGGACAGTGCCACACACACACTGACCCTCACTGGGGGAAGGTCCCACGCACACTGACCCTCACTGGGGGACGGTCCCACACACACACACTGACCCTCACTGGGGAACAGTCCCACACACACACACACTGACCCTTACTGCGGAACAGTCCCACACACACACACACTGACCCTCACTGAGGGACGGTCCCACACACATACATTGACCCTCACTGGGAGACGGTCCCACACACACACACTGACCCTCACTGGGGGACAGTCCCACACACACACACTGACCCTCACTGGGGGACGGTCCCACACACACACACACTGACCCGCACTGGGGGACGGTCCCACACACACACACACACACTGACCCTCACTGGGGGACGGTCACGCACACACACACACACACACACTGACCCTCACTGGGGGACAGTCCCACACACACACACTGACCCTCACTGGGGGACGGTCCCACACACACACACACTGACCCGCACTGGGGGACGGTCCCACACACACACACACACACTGACCCTCACTGGGGGACGGTCACGCACACACACACACACACACACTGACCCTCACTGGGGGACAGTCCCACACACACACACTGACCCTCACTGGGGGACGGTCCCACACACACACACACTGACCCTCACTGGGGGACATTCGCACACACAGACACTGACCCTCACTGGGGGACGGTCCCACAGACACACACTGACCCTCACTGTGGGACAGTCCCGCAGACACACACTGACCCTCACTGGGGGACATTCGCACACACACACTGACCCTCACTGAGGGACGGTCGCACACACACACACACTGACCCTCACTGAGGGACGGTCCCACACACACACATTGACCCTCACTGGGGGACGGTCCCACACACGCACACTGACCCTCACTGGGGGACAGTCCCACACACACACTGACCCTCACTGGGGGACATTCGCACACACACACTGACCCTCACTGGGGGACAGTCCCACACACACACACACTGACCCTCACTGGGGGACAGTCCCACACACACACTGACCCTCACTGGGGGACGGTCACACACACACACACACACACACTGACCCTCACTGGGGGACGGTCCCACACACACACTGACCCTCACTGGGGGACATTCGCGCGCACACACACTGACCCTCACTGGGGGACAGTGCCCCACACACACACACACACACACACACACACACACACACTGACCCTCACTGGGAGACAGTCCCACACACACACACACTGACCCTCACTGGGGGACAGTCCCACACACACACACACACACACACACACACACACACTGACCCTCACTGGGAGACGGTCCCACACACACACTGACCCTCATGGGGGGACAGTCCCACACACACACTGAGCCTCACTGGGGGACAGGCCCATACACACACACACACACACACACTGACCCTCACTGGGGGACAGTGCCATACACACACGCACACACACTGACCCTCACTGGGGGACATTCGCGCGCATACACACTGACCCTCACTGGGGGACGGTCCCACACACACACACTGACCCTCACTGGGGGACATTCGCACACACACACTGACCCTCACTGAGGGACGGTCCCACACACACACTGACCCTCACTGGGGGACGGTCCCACACACACACCCTGACCCTCACTGGGGGACGGTCCACACACACACACACTGACCCACACTGGGGGACAGTCCCACACACACACACTGACCCTCACTGGGGGACAGTGCCACACACACACTGACCCTCACTGGGGGAAGGTCCCACACACACTGAACCTCACTGGGGGACGGTCCCACACACACACACTGACCCTCACTGGGGAACAGTCCCACACACACACACACTGACCCTTACTGGGGAACAGTCCCACACACACACACACTGACCCTCACTGAGGGACGGTCCCACACACATACATTGACCCTCACTGGGAGACGGTCCCACACACACACACACTGACCCGCACTGGGGGACGGTCCCACACACACACACACACACTGACCCTCACTGGGGGACGGTCACGCACACACACACACACACACACTGACCCTCACTGGGGGACAGTCCCACACACACACACTGACCCTCACTGGGGGACGGTCCCACACACACACACACTGACCCGCACTGGGGGACGGTCCCACACACACACACACACACTGACCCTCACTGGGGGACGGTCACGCACACACACACACACACACACACTGACCCTCACTGGGGGACGGTCCCACACACACACACACTGACCCTCACTGAGGGATGGTCCCACACACACACTGACCCTCACTGGGGGACAGTCTCACACACACACACACTGACCCTCACTGGGGGACAGTGCCATACACACACGCGCATACACACTGACCCTCACTGGGGGACAGTGCCATACACACACGCACACACACTGACCCTCACTGGGGGACATTTGCGCGCACACACACTGACCCTCACTGAGGGACGGTCCCACACACACACTGACCCTCACTGGGGGACAGTCTCACACACACACACTGACCCTCACTGGGGGACAGTGCCCCACACACACACACACACTGACCCTCACTGGGGGACGGTCCCACACACACACTGTCCCTCACTGAGGGATGGTCCCACACACACACTGACCCTCACTGGGGGACAGTCCCACACACACACACACTGACCCTCACTGGGGGACAGTCCCACACACACACACACACACACTGACCCTCACTGGGAGACGGTCCCACACACACACCGACCCTCATGGGGGGACAGTCCCACACACACACTGACCCTCACTGGGGGACAGTGCCATACACACACGCACACACACTGACCCTCACTGGGGGACATTTGCGCGCACACACAATGACCCTCACTGAGGGACGGTCCCACACACACACTGACCCTCACTGGGGGACAGTCCCACACACACACACTGACCCTCACTGGGGGACAGTGCCCCACACACACAGACACACACACACACACACACACACACACACACACACTGACCCTCACTGGGGGACGGTCCCACACACACACTGACCCTCACTGAGGGATGGTCCCACACACACACTGACCCTCACTGGGGGACAGTCCCACACACACACACACTGACCCTCACTGGGGGACAGTCCCACACACACACACACACACACTGACCCTCACTGGGAGACGGTCCCACACACACACTGACCCTCATGGGGGGACAGTCCCACACACACACTGACCCTCACTGGGGGACAGTGCCATACACACACGCACACACACTGACCCTCACTGGGGGACATTCGCGCGCACACACACTGACCCTCACTGAGGGACGGTCCCACACACACACTGACCCTCACTGGGGGACAGTCCCACACACAGACTGACCCTCACTGAGGGATGGTCCCACAAGCACACTGACCCTCACTGGGGGACAGTCTCACACACACACACTGACCCTCACTGGGGGACAGTGTCACACACACACACACACACACACTGACCCTCACTGGGGGACGGTCCCACACACACACTGACCCTCACTGAGGGATGGTCCGACACACACACTGACCCGCACTGGGGGCAGTCCCACACACACACTGACCCTCACTGGGGGACAGTCCCACACACACACTGACCCTCACTGGGAGACGGTCCCACACACACACTGACCCTCATGGGGGGACAGTCCCACACACACACTGAGCCTCACTGGGGGACAGGCCCATATACACACACACACACACACACACACACACACACACACACACACACTGACCCTCACTGGGGGACAGTCACACACACAGACACTGACCCTCACTGGGGGACGGTCCCATAGATACACACTGACCCTCACTGTGGGACAGTCCCGCAGACACACACTGACCCTCACTGGGGGACATTCGCACACACACACTGACCCTCAGGGAGGGACGGTCCCACACACACACACACTGACCCTCACTGAGGGACGGTCCCACACACACACATTGACCCTCACTGGGGGACGGTCCCACACACGCACACTGACCCTCACTGGGGGACAGTCCCACACACACACTGACCCTCACTGGGGGACATTCGCACACACACACTGACCCTCACTGGTGGACAGTCCCACACACACACACACTGACCCTCACTGGGGGACAGTCCCACACACACACTGACCCTCACTGGGGGACTGTCCCACACACACACACACACACACTGACCCTCACTGGGGGACGGTCACACACACACACACACACACACACACACACACACACACACACTGACCCTCACTGGGAGACAGTCCCACACACACACACACTGACCCTCACTGGGGGACAGTCCCACACACACACACACACACACACACACACACACACACACACACACTGACCCTCACTGGGAGACGGTCCCACACACACACTGACCCTCATGGGGGGACAGTCCCACACACACACTGAGCCTCACTGGGGGACAGGCCCATACACACACACACACGCACACACTGACCCTCACTGGGGGACAGTGCCATACACACACGCACACACACTGACCCTCACTGGGGGACATTCGCGCGCACACACACTGACCCTCACTGGGGGACGGTCCCACGCACACACACACTGACCCTCACTGGGGGACATTCGCACACACACACTGACCCTCACTGTGGGACGGTCCCACACACACACTGACCCTCACTGGGGGACGGTCCCACACACACACCCTGACCCTCACTGGGGGACGGTCCACACACACACACACTGACCCACACTGGGGGACGGTCCCACACACACACACTGACCCTCACTGGGGGACAGTGCCACACACACACTGACCCTTACTGGGGGAAGGTCCCACACACACTGACCCTCACTGGGGGACAGTGCCATACACACACGCGCACACACACTGACCCTCACTGGGGGACAGTGCCATACACACACGCACACACACTGACCCTCACTGAGGGACGGTCCCACACACACACTGACCCTCACTGGGGGACAGTCTCACACACACACACTGACCCTCACTGGGGGACAGTGCCCCACACACACACACACACTGACCCTCACTGGGGGACTGTCCCACACACACACTGTCCCTCACTGAGGGATGGTCCCACACACACACTGACCCTCACTGGGGGACAGTCCCACACACACACACACTGACCCTCACTGGGGGACAGTCCCACACACACACACACACACACACTGACCCTCACTGGGAGACGGTCCCACACACACACTGACCCTCATGGGGGGACAGTCCCACACACACACTGACCCTCACTGGGGGACAGTGCCATACACACACGCACACACACTGACCCTCACTGGGGGACATTTGCGCGCACACACACTGACCCTCACTGAGGGACGGTCCCACACACACACTGACCCTCACTGGGGGACAGTCCCACACACACACACTGACCCTCACTGGGCGACAGTGCCCCACACACACAGACACACACACACACACACACACACACACACACACACACACACTGACCCTCACTGGGGGACGGTCCCACACACACACTGACCCTCACTGAGGGATGGTCCCACACACACACTGACCCTCACTGGGGGACAGTCCCACACACACACACACTGACCCTCACTGGGGGACAGTCCCACACACACACACATACACACTGACCCTCACTGGGAGACGGTCCCACACACACACTGACCCTCATGGGGGGACAGTCCCACACACACACTGACCCTCACTGGGGGACAGTGCCATACACACACGCACACACACTGACCCTCACTGGGGGACATTCGCGCGCACACACACTGACCCTCACTGAGGGACGGTCCCACACACACACTGACCCTCACTGGGGGACAGTCCCACACACACACTGACCCTCACTGAGGGATGGTCCGACACACACACTGACCCTCACTGGGGGACAGTCTCACACACACACACTGACCCTCACTGGGGGACAGTGTCACACACACACACACACACACACACACACACTGACCCTCACTGGGGGACAGTCCCACACACACACACACTGACCCTCACTGGGGGACAGTCCCACACACACACTGACCCTCACTGGGAGACGGTCCCACACACACACTGACCCTCATGGGGGGACAGTCCCACACACACACTGAGCCTCACTGGGGGACAGGCCCATACACACACACACACACACACACACACACACACACACTGACCCTCACTGGGGGACAGTCACACACACAGACACTGACCCTCACTGGGGGACGGTCCCGCAGACACACACTGACCCTCACTGTGGGACAGTCCCGCAGACACACACTGACCCTCACTGGGGGACATTCGCACACACACACTGACCCTCACTGAGGGACGGTCCCACACACACACACACACTGACCCTCACTGAGGGACGGTCCCACACACACACATTGACCCTCACTGGGGGACGGTCCCACACACGCACACTGACCCTCACTGGGGGACAGTCCCACACACACACTGACCCTCACTGGGGGACATTCGCACACACACACTGACCCTCACTGGTGGACAGTCCCACACACACACACACTGACCCTCACTGGGGGACAGTCCCACACACACACTGACCCTCACTGGGGGACTGTCCCACACACACACACACACACACACTGACCCTCACTGGGGGACGGTCACACACACACACACACACACACTGACCCTCACTGGGGGACGGTCCCACACACACACTGACCCTCTCTGGGGGACATTCGCGCGCACACACACTGACCCTCACTGGGGGACAGTGCCCCACACACACACACACACACACACACACACACACACACACTGACCCTCACTGGGAGACAGTCCCACACACACACACACTGACCCTCACTGGGGGACAGTCCCACACACACACACACACACACACACACACACACACACACACAAACACACACTGACCCTCACTGGGAGACGGTCCCACACACACACTGACCCTCATGGGGGGACAGTCCCACACACACACTGAGCCTCACTGGGGGACAGGCCCATACACACACACACACACACACACACTGACCCTCACTGGGGGACAGTGCCATACACACACGCACACACACTGACCCTCACTGGGGGACATTCGCGCGCACACACACTGACCCTCACTGGGGGACGGTCCCACACACACACACACTGACCCTCACTGGGGGACATTCGCACACACACACTGACCCTCACTGAGGGACGGTCCCACACACACACTGACCCTCACTGGGGGACGGTCCCACACACACACCCTGACCCTCACTGGGGGACGGTCCACACACACACACACTGACCCACACTGGGGGACGGTCCCACACACACACACTGACCCTCACTGGGGGACAGTGCCACACACACACTGACCCTCACTGGGGGAAGGTCCCACACACACTGACCCTCACTGGGGGACGGTCCCACACACACACACTGACCCTCACTGGGGAACAGTCCCACACACACACACACTGACCCTTACTGGGGAACAGTCCCACACACACACACACTGACCCTCACTGAGGGACGGTCCCACACACATACATTGACCCTCACTGGGAGACGGTCCCACACACACACACTGACCCTCACTGGGGGACAGTCCCACACACACACACTGACCCTCACTGGGGGACGGTCCCACACACACCCACACTGACCCGCACTGGGGGACGGTCCCACACACACACACACACACTGACCCTCACTGGGGGACGGTCACGCACACACACACACACACACACACACTGACCCTCACTGGGGGACAGTCCCACACACACACACTGACCCTCACTGGGGGACGGTCCCACACACACACACACTGACCTGCACTGGGGGACGGTCCCACACACACACACACACACACTGACCCTCACTGGGGGACGGTCACGCACACACACACACACACACACACACTGACCCTCACTGGGGGACGGTCCCACACACACACACACTGACCCTCACTGAGGGATGGTCCCACACACACACTGACCCTCACTGGGGGACAGTCTCACACACACACACACTGACCCTCACTGGGGGACAGTGCCATACACACACGCGCACACACACTGACCCTCACTGGGGGACAGTGCCATACACACACGCACACACACTGACCCTCACTGGGGGACATTTGCGCGCACACACACTGACCCTCACTGAGGGACGGTCCCACACACACACTGACCCTCACTGGGGGACAGTCCCACACACACACTGACCCTCACTGGGGGACAGTCTCACACACACACACTGACCCTCACTGGGGGACAGTGCCCCACACACACACACACACACACACACACACACACACACACACTGACCCTCACTGGGGGACGGTCCCACACACACACTGACCCTCACTGAGGGATGGTCCCACACACACACTGACCCTCACTGGGGGACAGTCCCACACACACACACACTGACCCTCACTGGGGGACAGTCCCACACACAAACACACACACACACTGACCCTCACTGGGAGACGGTCCCACACACACACTGACCCTCATGGGGGGACAGTCCCACACACACACTGACCCTCACTGGGGGACAGTGCCATACACACACGCACACACACTGACCCTCACTGGGGGACATTTGCGCGCACACACACTGACCCTCACTGAGGGACGGTCCCACACACACACTGACCCTCACTGGGGGACAGTCCCACACACACACTGACCCTCACTGGGGGACAGTCTCACACACACACACTGACCCTCACTGGGGGACAGTGCCCCACACACACACACACACACACACACACACACACACACACACACACACACACACACTGACCCTCACTGGGGGACGGTCCCACACACACACTGTCCCTCACTGAGGGATGGTCCCACACACACACTGACCCTCACTGGGGGACAGTCCCACACACACACACACTGACCCTCACTGGGGGACAGTCCCACACACACACACACACACACTGACCCTCACTGGGAGACGGTCCCACACACACACTGACCCTCATGGGGGGACAGTCCCACACACACACTGACCCTCACTGGGGGACAGTGCCATACACACACGCACACACACTGACCCTCACTGGGGGACATTCGCGCGCACACACACTGACCCTCAGTGAGGGACGGTCCCACACACACACTGACCCTCACTGGGGGACAGTCCCACACACACACTGACCCTCACTGAGGGATGGTCCTACAAACACACTGACCCTCACTGGGGGACAGGCCCATACACACACACACACACACACACACACACACACACACACACACACTGACCCTCACTGGGGGACAGTCACACACACAGAGACTGACCCTCACTGGGGGACGGTCCCACAGACACACACTGACCCTCACTGTGGGACAGTCCCGCAGACACACACTGACCCTCACTGGGGGACATTCGCACACACACACTGACCCTCACTGAGGGACGGTCGCACACACACACACACTGACCCTCACTGAGGGACGGTCCCACACACACACATTGACCCTCACTGGGGGACGGTCCCACACACGCACACTGACCCTCACTGGGGGACAGTCCCACACACACACTGACCCTCACTGGGGGACATTCGCACACACACACTGACCCTCACTGGGGGACAGTCCCACACACACACACACTGACCCTCACTGGGGGACAGTCCCACACACACACTGACCCTCACTGGGGGACTGTCCCACACACACACACACACACACTGACCCTCACTGGGGGACGGTCACACACACACACACACACACACTGACCCTCACTGGGGGACGGTCCCACACACACACTGACCCTCATGGGGGGACAGTCCCACACACACACTGAGCCTCACTGGGGGACAGGCCCATACACACACGCACACACACTGACCCTCACTGGGGGACATTCGCGCGCACACACACTGACCCTCACTGAGGGACGGTCCCACACACACACTGACCCTCACTGGGGGACAGTCCCACACACACACTGACCCTCACTGAGGGATGGTCCCACACACACACTGACCCTCACTGGGGGACAGTCTCACACACACACACTGACCCTCACTGGGGGACAGTGTCACACACACACACACACACACACACACACTGACCCTCACTGGGGGATGGTCCCACACACACACTGACCCTCACGGGGGGACAGTCCCACACACACTGACCCTCACTGAGGGATGGTCCCACACACACACTGACCCTCACTGGGGGACAGTCCCACACACACACACACACTGACCCTCACTGGGGGACAGTCCCACACACACACTGACCCTCACTGGGAGACGGTCCCACACATACACTGACCCTCATGGGGGGACAGTCCCACACACACACTGAGCCTCACTGGGGGACAGGCCCATACACACACACACACACACACACACACACACACACAGACCCTCACTGGGGGATGGGGGACATTCGCACGCACACACTGACCCTCACTGGGGGAAGGTCCCACACACACACTGACCCTCACTGGGGGACAGTCCCACACACACACACTGACCCTCACTGGGGGACAGTCACACACACAGACACTGACCCTCACTGGGGGACGGTTCCACAGACACACACTGACCCTCACTGGGGGACATTCGCACACACACACTGACCCTCACTGAGGGACAGTCCCACACACACACTGACCCTCACTGGGGGACAGTCACACACACAGACACTGACCCTCACTGGGGGACGGTCCCACAGACACACATTGACCCTCACTGGGGGACATTCGCACACACACACTGACCCTCACTGGGGGATGGTCCCACACACACACACACACACACACGCTGACCCTCACTGGGGGACAGTCCCACACACACACACTGACCCTCACTGGGGGACAGTCCCACACACACACACACACTGACCCTCACTGGGGGACGGTCCCACACACACACACACTGACCCTCACTGGGGGACGGTCCCACACACACACACACTGACCCTCACTGAGGGACGGTCCCACACACACACACACTGACCCTCACTGGGGGACGGTCCCACACACACACATTGACCCTCACTGGGGGACGGTCCCACACACACACACTGACCCTCACTGGGGGACAGTCCCACACACACACTGACCCTCACTGGGGGACATTCGCACACACACACACTGACCCTCACTGGGGGACAGTCCCACACACACACACACTGACCCTCACTGGGGGACAGTCCCACACACACACTGACCCTCACTGGGGGACTGTCCCACACACACACACACACACACACACACACAGACCCTCACTGGGGGACGGTCACACACACACACACACACACACACACTGACCCTCACTGGGGGACGGTCCCACACACACACTGACCCTCACTGGGGGACATTCGCGCGCACACACACTGACCCTCACTGGGGGACAGTCCCACACACACACTGACCCTCATTGGGGGACGGTCCCACACACACACTGACCCTCACTGGGGACAGTCCCACACACACACTGACCCTCACTGGGGGACATTCACGCGCACACACACTGACCCTCACTGGGGGACAGTCCCACACACACACTGACCCTCATTGGGGGACGGTCCCACACACACACTGACTCTCACTGGGGGACAGTGCCATACACACACGCACACACACTGACCCTCACTGGGGGACATTCACACGCACACACACACTGACCCTCACTGAGGGACGGTCCCACACACACACTGACCCTCACTGAGGGATGGTCCCACACACACACTGACCCTCACTGGGGGACAGTCTCACACACACACACTGACCCTCACTGGGGGACAGTGCCACACACACACACACACACACACACACACACTGACCCTCACTGGGGGACGGTCCCACACACACACTGACCCTCAGTGGGGGACGGTCCCACACACACACTGACCCTCACTTGGGGACAGTCCCACACACACTGACCCTCACTGAGGGATGGTCCCACACACACACTGACCCTCACTGGGGGACGTTCCCACACACACACTGACCCTCACTGGGGGCTGGGGGACATTCGCACACACACACTGACCCTCACTGGGGGACGGTCCCACACACACACTGACCCTCACTGGGGGACAGTCACACACACAGACACTGACCCTCACTGGGGGATGGTCCCACACACACACTGACCCTCACTGGGGGACGGTCCCACAGACACACACTGACCCTCACTGAGGGACGGTCCCACACAGACTCACTGACCCTCACTTGGGGACAGTCCCATACACACACTGACCCTCACAGGGGGACAGTCCCACACACACACTGACCCTCACGGGGGGACAGTTCCACACACACACACACTGACCCTCACTGGGGGACAGGCCCGCCCACACACACTGACCCTCACTGGGGGACAGGCCCGCCCACACACACACACACACACACACACACACACACTGACACTCACTGGGGGACAGTCTCACACACACACTGACCCTCATTGGGGGACGGTCCCACACACACACTGACTCTCACTGGGGGACAGTGCCATACACACACGCACACACACTGACCCTCACTGGGGGACATTCACACGCACACACACACTGACCCTCACTGAGGGACGGTCCCACACACACACTGACCCTCACTGAGGGATGGTCCCACACACACACTGACCCTCACTGGGGGACAGTCTCACACACACACACTGACCCTCACTGGGGGACAGTGCCACACACACACACACAGACACACACACACACACACACACTGACCCTCACTGGGGGACGGTCCCACACACACACTGACCCTCACTGGGGGACAGTCCCATACACACACTGACCCTCACAGGGGGACAGTCCCACACACACACTGACCCTCACGGGGGGACAGTTCCACACACACACACACTGACCCTCACTGGGGGACAGGCCCGCCCACACACACTGACCCTCACTGGGGGACAGGCCCGCCCACACACACACACACACACACACACACACACACTGACACTCACTGGGGGACAGTCTCACACACACACTGACCCTCATTGGGGGACGGTCCCACACACACACTGACTCTCACTGGGGGACAGTGCCATACACACACGCACACACACTGACCCTCACTGGGGGACATTCACACGCACACACACACTGACCCTCACTGAGGGACGGTCCCACACACACACTGACCCTCACTGAGGGATGGTCCCACACACACACTGACCCTCACTGGGGGACAGTCTCACACACACACACTGACCCTCACTGGGGGACAGTGCCACACACACACACACAGACACACACACACACACACACACTGACCCTCACTGGGGGACGGTCCCACACACACACTGACCCTCACTGGGGGACGGTCCCACACACACACTGACCCTCACGGGGGGACAGTCCCACACACACTGACCCTCACTGAGGGATGGTCCCACACACACACTGACCCTCACTGGGGGACGGTCGCACACACACACTGACCCTCACTGGGGGATGGGTGACATTCGCACACACACACTGACCCTCACTGGGGGAAGGTCCCACACACACACTGACCCTCACTGGGGGACAGTCCCACACACACACACTGACCCTCACTGGGGGACGGTCCCACACACACACTGACCCTCACTGGGGGACAGTCACACACACAGACACTGACCCTCACTGGGGGACAGTCTCACACACACACTGACCCTCACTGGGGGACGGTCCCACACACACTGACCCTCACTGGGGGACGGTCCCACACACACACTGACCCTCACTGGGGTACTGTCCCACACACACACTGACCCTCACTGGGGGACAGTCTCACACACACACTGACCCTCACTGGGGGACGGTCCCACACACACTGACCCTCACTGGGGGACGGTCCCACACACACACTGACCCTCACTGGGGGAAGGTCCCACACACACACTGACCCTCACTGGGGGACAGTCCCACACACACACACTGACCCTCACTGGGGGACGGTCCCACACACACACTGACCCTCACTGGGGGACAGTCACACACACAGACACTGACCCTCACTGGGGGACAGTCTCACACACACACTGACCCTCACTGGGGGACGGTCCCACACACACACTGACCCTCACTGGGGGACGGTCCCACACACACTCACTGACCCTCACTGGGGGACAGTCCCACACACACTGACCCTCACTGGGGGACGGTCCCACACACACACTGACCCTCACTGGGGTACTGTCCCACACACACACTGACCCTCACTGACTGATAGTCCACACAGATAGTGACCCTCATGGGGGACAGTCCCACATTAACACTGTCCATCACTGGATATCCTGTGTGCTGGGAAAGCTGAGATACGAGGATAGTTTAAAAAACTACATCTTGTGCTGTCTGAACAACAGCAGGAGGAAGAATATATTAAAAAGCTTTTGGGTTTTGAATTACGTCATGCCGATAAACTGAGCAAAATACTCTCTGAATATAGAGAGAGGAAGTTGCACCGGAAGTGGCAAAGGCAGATTGTGCACAGAGACAGTGGATGGAACAAGACATCAAGTGAAATCATGGCTGATGCATAGCAAACCAATATGGAGGAAGGTCGTGACCTCCAGGGACAAAATGAACACCTACTGCTGGAAGCAGAAGGAATGTTTGAGTTCTCAGCTCACAGTGCCTCAACTTTACTGCAGGATGGCCGCAGTGACACCGGGATGAAAGCAATGTTGCCTGTTCCTTATTATTTGCTGAAGGTCACCTACTCATCAAGATATGGCCTCTGGTTGCCAAGGGCAAACAGAAGATAAATTTCAAAAGAACTGGCTGCAGTCTTCAGAACTTCAATGAAAGATTGTTTGGAAAAGAATGTAAAGATAAACCAGGAAAACACCAGTTCTTGTTAGAGCAACACACATCAAAGTTGCTGGTGAACGCAGCAGGCCAGGCAGCATCTCGAGGAAGAGGTGCAGTTGACGTTTCAGGCCGAGACCCTTCGAGTCCTGACAAAGGGTCTCGGCCCGAAACGTCGACTGTACCTCTTCCTCGAGATGCTGCCTGGCCTGCTGCGTCCACCAGCAACTTTGATGTGTGTTGCTTGAATTTCCAGCATCTGCAGAATTCCTCGTGTTTGAGTTCTTGTTAGAGAAGCTGTTAGTGACCATGGACAATTAGACAGCTCAGTGTCACACCGGTCCCTGTTAGAGAAGCTGTTAAAGATGAAACCTCCTGGTTTCCTTGGCTGCCTAAGTCCAGGGAAGACAACCTTTGGCCCTGTCAAACTTGTGAAATTGAGGTGCATTTGATCCTACCCCAAACCTCCATCTGTATGGATGCTGTGTCATTTGCTATCCTGTTACAAAATCAGTGCCACAAAATAACCGACAGTACACCAGCTTCGATTAAAAGATTACATTTACGAATCTTAATTTGACTGAAGGGCTAGTAAGAAAAAGAACAGAAAAAAAAGAAAAGGGCCCATCTTAGTGAAACAGTCAAAGTGCACAGTTGGAGCTCACAGTTTCCCCATGGTTACCGATCCTCACGCGATCTCACCCCTGGCTTCATCGAATCCCGGTCCCGCCTGTGATGACTGTCAGCAGAAACAGAAGCAGGCAGTGAGAACAGAGCATCCTGTGGCCATTGCCCTGAAAAACAAGTATACTGCTTTGGATACTGTTGTGGGGGATGACCTTCCGGGAGAACGCCACGGCGACTGGGTTACAGGCACTGAGCATGGGTCCGTGTGCAGGAGGGAAAGAGAGAGAAGAAGGGAGCGGTAGTGATAGGGGACTCGATAGTGAGGGGAACCGACAGGAGATTCTGTGGACGTGAACGGGACACCCAGATGGTATGTTGCCTCCCAGGTGCCAGGGTCAGGGACGTTTCGCATCACGTGCACTACAGTTTGGAGAGGGAGGGGGTGCAGCCAGATGTCCTGGTACATATTGATACCAATGATAAAGGAAGGAAAAGCAAAGAGGTTCTGAAAAGAGAATTTAGAGAGCTAGGTAGAAAACTAGCTAGGCAGGACCTCCTGGGTAGTAATTTCTGGATTGGTTCCAATGCCACGTACCAGTGAGGGTAGAAACAGGACGATTTGGCAGGTAAATGCGTGGCTGAGAAGCCGGTGCAGGGGGCAGGGCTTCAGGTTCTTGGATTATTGGATCTCTTCTGGGGGAGGTATGACCGGTTCAAGAGTGATGGGTTGCACCTGAACCTGAGGGGGGCCAGTATTCTCATGGGCAGGTTTGTTAGAGCTGTTGGGGGGGGGGGTTAAACTAATTTGGTGAGGGAGTGGGAATGGGTGTGAAGATACTCAGGATAGGACAGATGGTAAAACAGCAAAGACAGCGTGCAGTCAGACTGTCAGAAAGGACAGGCAGGTGATGGGACATAGTTGCAGCCAACAGGCTGAGTATCAAATCATTAGGGAAGCAGAGTCAGAAATAGATAGCAAATACAGCACTCAAAGTGTTGTATCTCAATGCACGCAGTAAAAGAAATAAGGTGGATGATCTTGTTGCACTATTACAGATTGCCAGGTATGATGTTGTGGCCATCATTGAATCGTGGCTGACGGGTGGTTGTAGTTGGGAACTGAATGTCCAAGGTTACACATTATATCAGAGGGATAGGAAGGTAGGCAGAGGGGGTGGTGTGGCTCCACTGGTAAAGAATGGCATCAAATCAGTAGAAAGATGTGACATAGGATCAGAAGATGTTGAATCCTTGTGGGTTGAGTTAGAAACTACAAGGGTAAAAGGACATTGATGGCAGTTGTACACAGGCCTCCCAACAGTGGCTGGGAAGTGGGCCACAGGTTGCAACAGGAAATAGAAAGGGCGAGTCAAAAGGGCAATGTTATGGTAGTCATAGGAGATTTTAACATGCAGGTTGATTGGGAAAATTAAGTTGGTAATGCATCTCAAGAGAGTGAGTTTGTTAAATGCCTAAGAGATGGCTTTTTAGAGCAGTTTGTCGTTCAGCCTACTGGGGGATAAACTACACTGCATTGGGTGTTATGTAATGAACCAGAGGCGATTAGGGAACTTAAGATAAAAGAACCCTTAGAAAGCAGTGATCACAATATGATCGTGTTCAACTTCAAATTTGAGAGGGAGAAAGTAAACTTTGATGTGGCAGTATTTCAGTGGAGTAAGGGAAATTACAGTGGTATGAGAGAGGAGTTGGCCAAAGTAAATTGGAAGGACCTGCTGGCAGGGATGTCAGCAGAGCAGCAATGGCGTGTGTTCTTGGGAAAAGTGAGGAAATTATGAGGCTATAAGGCTAGAACTTGCGGGTGTGAATTGGGGTGATGTTTTTGCAGGGAAATGTACTATGGACATGTGGTCAATGTTTAGAGATCTCTTGCTGGATGTTAGGGATAAATTTGTCCCGGTGAGGAAGATAAAGAATGGTAGGGTGAAGGAACCATGGGTGACAAGTGAGGTGGAAAATCTAGTCAGGTGGAAGAAGGCAGCATACATGAGGTTTAGGAAGCAAGGATCAGATGGGTCTATTGAGGAATATAGGGAAGCAAGAAAGGAGCTTAAGAAGGGGCTGAGAAGAGCAAGAAGGGGCATGAGAAGGCCTTGGCGAGTAGGGTAAAGGAAAACCCCAAGGCACTCTTCAATTATGTGAAGAACAAAATGATGACAGGAGTAAAGGTAGGACCAATTAGAGATAAAGGTGGGAAGATGTGCCTGGAGGCTGTGGAAGTGAGCGAGGTCCTCAATGAATACTTCTCTTCGGTATTCACCAATGAGAGGGAACTTGATGATGGTGAGGACAATATGAGTGAGGTTGATGTTCTGGAGCATGTTGATATTAAGGAAGAGGAGGTGTTGGAGTTGTTAAAATACATTAGGACGGATAAGTCCCTGGGGCCTGACGGAATATTCCCCAGACTTCTCCACGAGGCGAGGGGAGAGATTGCTGAGCCTCTGGCTAGGATCTTTATGTCCTCGTTATCCACGGGAATGGTACCGGAGGATTGGAGGGAGGCGAATATTGTTCCCTTGTTCAAAAAAGGTAGTAGGGATAGTCCGGGTAATTATAGACCAGTGAGCCTTATGTCTGTGGTGGGAAAGCTGTTGGAAAAGATTCTTAGAGATAGGATCTATAGGCATTTAGAGAACCATGGTCTGATCAGGGACAGTCAGTATGGCTTTGTGAAGGGCAGATCGTGTCTAACAAGCCTGATAGAGTTCTTTGGGGAGGTGTCCAGGCATATAGATGAGGGTAGAGCAGTGGATGTGATCTACATGGATTTTAGTGAGGCATTTGACAAGGTTCCACACGGTAGGCTTATTCAGAAAGTCAGAAGGCATGGGATCCAGGGAAGTTTGGTCAGGTGGATTCAGAATTGGCTTGCCTGCAGAAGGCAGAGGGTCGTGGTGGAGGGAGTACATTCAGATTGGAGGGTTGTGACTAGTGGTGTCCCACAAGGATCTGTTTTGGGACCTCTACTTTTCGTGATTTTTATTAATGACCTGGATGTGGGGGTAGAAGGGTGGGTTGGCAAGTTTGCAGACGACGCAAAGGTTGGGGGTGTTGTAGATAGTGTAGAGGATTGTCGAAGATTGCAGAGAGACATTGATAGGATGCAGAAGTGGGCTGAGAAGTGGCAGATGGAGTTCAACCCAGAGAAGTGTGAGGTGGTACACTTTGGAAGGACAAACTCCAAGGCAGAGTACAAAGTAAATGGCAGGATACTTGGTAGTGTGGAGGAGCAGAGGGATCTGGGGGTACATGTCCACAGATCCTTGAAAGTTGCCTCACAGGTAGATAGGGTAGTTAAGAAAGCTGATGGAGTGTTAGCTTTCATAAGTCGAGGGATAGAGTTTAAAAGTCGCGGGGTAATGATGCAACTCTATAAAACTCTGGTTAGGCCACACTTGGAGTACTGTGTCCAGTTCTGGTCGCCTCACTATAGGAAGGATGTGGAAGCACTGGAAAGGGTACAGAGGAGATTTACCAGGATGCTGCCTGGTTTAGAGAGTATGGATTATGATCAGAGATTAAGGGAGCTAGGGCTTTACTCTTTGGAGAGAAGGAGGATGAGAGGAGACATGATAGAGGTATACAAGATATTAAGAGGAATAGATAGAGTGGATAGCCAGCGTCTCTTCCCCAGGGCACCACTGCTCAATACGAGAGGACATGGCTTTAAGGTAAGGGGTGGGAAGTTCAAGGGGGATATTAGAGGAAGGTTTTTTACTCAGAGAGTGGTTGGTGCGTGGAATGCACTGCCTGAGTCAGTGGCGGAGGCAGATACACTCGTGAAGTTTAAGAGACTACTAGACAGGTATATGGAGGAATTTAATGTTGGGGGTTATATGGGAGGCAGGGTTTAAGGGTCGGCACAACATTGTGGGCCGAAGGGCCTGTATTGTGCTGTACTATTCTATGTTCTAATTGTTAAGGATGAGGTGATGGAGTACTTGGTGAAACAGGACAAGGTTGTACAAAGTCAGCATGGTTTCCTTCATGGAAAATCCTGCCTGATGAACCTGTTGGAATTCTTTGAAATTACAAGTGGGACAGATGAAGGGGATGCAGTGATGTTGTACATTTGGACTTTCAGAAGGCCTTTGACAAGGTGCCACACATGAGGCTGCTTACCAAGGTGAGAGACTGTGGTATTACAGGAGAGTTATTAGCACGATTCCAGCATTGGCTGGTTGGTAGGAGGCAGCGAGTGGGAATAAAAGGATCCTTTTCTGGTTGGCTGCCAGTGACTAGTGATTCCGCAAGGGTTGGTGTTGGCACCACTTTTTTTTAATGCTGTATATAAATAATTTAGATGATCGAATAGATGGCTTTGTTGCCAAGTTTGCAGATGATACGAGGATTGGTGGAGGGGCAGGTAGTGTTGAGGAAACAGGTAGGATGCAGAAGGACTTAGACAGATTAGGGAAATGGGCAAGAAAGTGGCAAGTGAAATAATGTTGGAAAATGCATGGTCATGGACTTTGTTAGTAGAAATAAATGTGCAGACTATTTTCTAAACAGGGAGAAAATCCAGGAATCTGAGGTGCAGAGTGACTTGGGAGTCCTTGTGCAGAACACCCTGAAGATTAACTTGCAGCTTGAATCAGTGGTGAGGAAGGCAAATGACATGTTAGATTTTTATTTCAAGAGGTCTAGAATACAAGAGCAGGGATGTGGTGCTGAGGCTTTATAAGGCACTGGTGAGGCCTCACCTTTATTGTGAACAGTTTTGGGCCCTTCCTCTAAGATGATAATACTCAAGGTCTTCTCTAAGAAGATGTGCAGGGTTCAGAGGAGATTCACAGGGATGATTCCAGGAATGAAGGGGTTATCATATAAGGAACGTTTGATGGCCCTGGGTCTGTACTCACTGGCATTCAGAAGGATCGGGGGGGGATCTCATTGAAGCCTTTCAAATGTTGAAAGGCCTAGAGAGATGTGGAAAGGATGTTTCCCATGGTGGGAGAGTCTAGGACAAGCGGGCACGTCAATATAGAGGGACACACTTTCAAAACAGAGATGCAGAGAAATTTATTTTGCAAAAGGGTGGTGAGTTTGTGGAATTTGTTGCCATGTGCAGCTGTGGAGGTCAGGTCATTGTGTGTATTTAGGGCAGAGATTGATAGGTTCTTGATTGGACATGGCATCAAAGGTTACGGGTAGAAGGCTGGGAATTGGACATTTCTGATTTGATGGAGAATGGACGTGAAATCACAGAGGAACATCTGGAGAAATTTCTGAAACGCCCGTCTGCTGCTGTTGTTACTGTGTGGTCGGGAATCTTTCGGAGGGTAGGCCTCAAAATCCCCGGCCTTGCCTGCTTTTGGCGACCGAGAAAGAGGTCAAATCGCTTGGACAGAGGTGGCGCTCAGTACTCGGTGTCGGAGAGCTGATCAGAGCTTGAAGTTTTCGGATGACTCAGAGTCAGATTGTGGTCGGCATGGCAGGGAGAGTTTTTCTTCCTTCCTCCTCCCATCTGCGTGAGATGTGGGACATTTGAGAAACTTTGCACTTTACTGTGCTCATGGACTTCTTTATCAAGTTATGGTATTGTTGCACTGTTGTAACTATATGTTATAATTATGTGGTTTTGTCAGTTTTTTCAGTCTTGGTTTGTCCACTGTTTTGTGGTATCACACCGGAGGAAATAATGTATCATTTCTTAATGCATTCATTACTAAATGACAATAAAAGGGGACTGCGTGTCTTCATAATCTAAGAATGCCGGGAACTGGGTTTGAGGAGGAGAAAAAAAGGATTAGCCATGATTGAATGGTGGAGCAGACTCGATGGGCCAGATGGTCTAATTCTGCTCCTATGTTTTATGGTCTTATGCATCCTACAAACTCTTCTGTCCTGTGTCTTCCTTTTTCATCTTCTCTCGAACAAGAACCCCCAAGCCCAACCTTAGTGTCCCTCATCAGAGAAACCTCCCTCAGCTCTAACATCGTGATTGGATAGCACACATTTCTGCTCATCCCTTATCTTCAACAATAACCCAAACAAACTGAAAACATAACGGACTGCTCCTCCAGAGCTGCTAAATGAAATATATACAGCATAACAGTAAAGATCTGAACCAGGGCATTACATCCTCATGTCATCTCCTATTAATAACTCCACTTTCAAAGGAATTTTGTGATATAGGCACCTCCAATCCATTTGTAGATGGTAGTGACATATCTCATTCTGGGGATAGTCGTAGCACTCTGTTCCTCTGGTGCTACATAGGCCAGCCTATCTGGTGGTCTCCTGAACCTTTGAAGCCTCCTTATCCCATCATCTACGTCTTCAGTTTCCGACACTCCTTGGGGTACTTCTGGTCCATTTGGCGAGGCCTCCCCCGGTCTAGGTCTGTCACTCGTGCCTTCCTGCAACTCAGATCCCTCGCCACTCCTTAGCTTCATCCACAGTTCCTTTGAGGCCAGCCCCCATCATAGTCCAGCTGCCAGCCCACCTGAACACTGCTAATCCACCCCCCCCCGATTTCACCTGCCTCAGCGTGAGAAAGTGAGAAAAGTTGGGAATCTCTTCCTCAATTATTGGGAAGCGTATTCCCCCATCCTCCGAGTCCATATCCCACTCATGGGCAAGCTCCAGTTTAATCCTTCCTGCTGCTGGTACTTCAGACTCCGCGCAGAGACCTCTTACGAGGGGTAGGGTCCAGGTCAGCCTCCGGGTCAACACACACCTTTTGTTCCAGAGTCTTTATTCTTTGGAGCATAGAAGGTTGAGGGGGGACTTGATAGAAGTGTTTAAAATTATGAGGGGGATAGATAGAGTTGACGTGGATAGGCTTTTTCCATTGAGAGTCAGGGAGATTCAAACAAGAGGACATGAGTTGAGAGTTAAAGGGCAAAAGTTTAGGGGTAAGGTGAGGGGGAACTTCTTTACTCAGAGAGTGGTAGCTGTGTGGAACGAGCTTCCAGCAGAAGTGGTTGAGACAGGTTCGATGTTGTTATTTAAAGTTAAATTGGATAGGTATATGGACAGGAAAGGAATGGAGGGTTATGGGCTGAGTGCAGGTAGATGGGACTAGGTGAGAGTAAGAGTTCGACACGGACTAGAAGGGCCGAGATGGCCTGTTTCCGTGCTGTAATTGTTATATGGTACCATCACGAGAATCTTGACAGGCCCATTCCCATCGTCTGGTTTCACCCGGAAAACTGATACATTTGGCATCTGACTCTCCACCATACAGGGCATAGCCGCCCAGCGGTCTGCCAACTTATGCTCCTCAGGTAGCCGCAAATACTTCATGAGGACTCGGTCTCCAGGCAGGAGTTGGGAGAACCTCACCTTCTGATCATAGCTCCTCGACTCCGCCTTCCGCCTGTGGACATGTAAGACACGGTGTGTTTCTGGCTGCCTTTAATTTCTCCCTTTCCCGACTTAAACTTTGACATTTTAACTTTATTCAGTCGGATCTTTCGAAGTGATAATTATAATCATGGCTGCCTTGAGAAGCACTAAAAAAATTCCCGATGCTGGTAATGGCAAATCTAAAAAAACCGTTGAAGCTCCTGAAGATCCAGCCTGGGTTAATAGAGACCTAAATGAGCTCTATTGTCACTGAATAAACTCAACTAAAAGAAAGTCTTCTTCCTTTGGAGGAAAAAATTGATTCTTTGAGCTCGGATCTTAAAGAAGTAACTCGCAATGCGGCTGATATTTCCTCTCGTTTGGAAAAAGCACAACGTCGGATTGTTGATTTGGAAGCTCGTCCTCGTCGTTATAATATTAGAATTGTTGGATTGAAAGAGAAATCAGAATCTGCCGATATACTGGACTATTTCGCTAAAATATTTCAATCTCTATTTCCTGAGTCATTTTCACAATCGCCAGACATCGAGATAGCCCACAGGGTTGGAACTCCGAGACAAGGTAAAATCAGACATGTCTTTGTGCTTTTCCTCCGTATTCGAGACAAAGACCGTATTATTAAACTGGCAAGAAAACAAAGACTGTTTAAACTTCAAGGCTCTGAGATTCGTTTCTTTCAAGATTTTCCACGTGAAGTTGTTCAACAACGTTCTGGATTCGCGACGGTAATGCGAATGGCCTTTCAAAAACAGATGTATCCCTCCCTTCTCTATCCAGCTAAATTAAGGATTTCCGCTAAAGACTCTGGGGTTCGTATCTTTGCGGATCCAGCTGATGCACTGCGTTTTATTAACTCACTCTCAGATGAGTCTGAAGCCTGAAGTTTAAAAGACCTACAATTATTCGATCGTTTTGCGATATAAGGAATGATGAGATCGGAAGAATTGAGAAGTACAGAAAGTCTTCCTATTAATAGGTATCTTTATCTTTGAAATAGACTGGTTTGGACGGTTTTAACTTTATAAGATATTTTATGGGATCTTTGGTAGGCTGTAGAAATTTTAAACCATTTAGAATTTCTTTCTGTTTGCTACATATATGAATTAATTGTTTCTTTCTGCTCTGTATGGTTTTGTTAAGAACTTTTAACTACTATTTGGTGTTTTTTTATGTTTTATAGATGTAAAAATTTTAAAGATGGTGATGTTTTCTCTTCTGTGAAAATATTTCAAGAATTTGTTTTGGAAGT
The DNA here is from genome assembly GCF_030028105.1 of Mobula birostris. NCBI lineage: Eukaryota > Metazoa > Chordata > Chondrichthyes > Myliobatiformes > Myliobatidae > Mobula > Mobula birostris. The sequence continues at coordinate 2,005,753 of NC_092374.1, forward strand.
GTTTTTTTCTTATCTAATGTTATGAAGGTTACTTTCTACATTGAAGGCCGTTTCTGTTAACTTTTTTCTAATTTAATTGTAATGGGTTGTATGTCGACTGTAATGAGAAGTATACCCGGGAGAGGGAGACAGATTACTTTTTTTATTGTTAGGCAGGTGGAGTTCAGAATTGCTTCTATGCATTTCTTGGGGCTTGCGTCGGTTAATGACTTATTTCTGGGCTTTGTAGGTTGGGTGGGTTTTTTTCTTTTTTTAATTTCTATTTTTTTCCCATTATGGAATTCCGGAGCGTACGCAAATTGTTATCATTGTTGTTTATCACCGCCATTTAAAATTTCTTTATCCTGACGTGTTTAATTGTTTTCTTTAGATATAAAGTTTCATGATTTTAGTTAAACAGTTAAATGTTTTAAGTTGGAATGTCCATGGTTGGAATCATCCTATTAAGCATAAGAAAACATTTAAAATTATTAATCGATTCCAACCTGCTATAATCTTTGTACAGGAGACACATGTCAGGTTATGTGATAACAATAGATTTTTTAAATTTTGGAAGGTACCTCAGATCCACGCAAACTCTCAAAGTAAAATTAGGGGTGTTTCCATTTTTATTGATTCCAATATTCCCTTTAATCAGGAGGATATTATATCTGATATTAATGGTAGACTTTTGATTGTTAAAGGAACAATTTACAATAAGAAAATGTTTTTGCTTAATATATATGGACCAAATACTGATGATCCCTCCTTTTTTAAAGATATTTTTGCTCTATTACCCGATTTAAATGAATATATGTTATTAATGGGTGGAGATTTTAATATTTGCTTAAATCCCTTGTTAGATAAATCATCATCTAGACATCAACTCCCGAATCGTTCTGCATCACTTATTAATTCCTTTTTAATTCATTATGGTTTAATTGGGGACTGTCTTGTCTCCCTTTCTCTTCACCATTTACACCTCGGACTTCAACTACTGCACAGAGTCTTATCATCTTCAGAAGTTTTCGGATGACTCTGCCATAGTTGGATGCATCAGCAAGGGAGATGAAGCTGAGTACAGGGCTACGGTAGGAAACTTTGTCACATGGTGTGAGCAGAATTATCTGCAGCTTAATGTGAAAAAGACTAAGGAGCTGGTGGTAGACCTGAGGAGAGCTAAGGTACCAGGGGTCCCTGTTTCCATCCAGGGGGTCAGTGTGGACATGATGGAGGATTACAAATACCTCGGGATACGAATTGACAATAAACTGGACTGGTCAAAGAACACTGAGGCTGTCTACAAGAAGGGTCAGAGCTGTCTCTATTTCCTGAGGAGACTGAGGACCTTTAACATCTACTGCTGAGGATGCTATATGAGCCTGTGGTGGCCAATGCTATTATGTTTGCTGTTGTGTGCTGGGGCAGCAGGCTGAGGGTAGCAGACACCAACAGAATCAACAAACTCATTCGTAAGGCCAGTGATGTTGTGGGGATGGAACTGGACTCTCTCACGGTGGTGTCTGAAAAGAGGATGCTGTCTAAGTTGCATGCCATCTTGGTCAATGTCTCCCATCCACTACATAATGTACTGGGTGGGCACAGGAGTACATTCAGCCAGAGACTCATTCCACCGAGATGCAGCACTGAGCGTCATCGGAAGTCATTCCTGCCTGTGGCCATCAAACTTTACAACTCCTCCCTTGGAGGGTCAGACATCCTGAGCCAATAGGCTGGTCCTGGACTTATTTCATAATTTACTGGCATAATTTACATATTACTATTTAACTATTTATGGTTCTATTACTATTTATTATTTATGGAGCAACTGTAACGGAAACCAATTTCCCCCGGGATTAATAAAGTATGACTATGACTATGACTATAATTGAAGTCTGGAGACATATGCATCCTACTGATGGAGAATATTCCTTTTTTTTCACATGTTCATAATAAATATTTGAGAATTGACTATTTTATAGTCGACCCTCGACTTTTACCTAGTGTTCAGAAATGTGAATATGACACAATTGTTATTTCTGATCATGCTCCTTTAAATTTAATATTTGATTTGAAAGATGTTATTTCCACAAGACCACCTTGGCGTTTTCCAGAACATTTGTTACAAAGTTCAGATTTTGTTAAGTTTATTGAAACTCAGATAAAAGAGTTTTTTCTCTTTAATAATACAGGAAATGTCTCAAAGTTAGTAATTTGGGATATGTTAAAAGCTTATTTACATGGTCAGATTATTTCCTATTTAGCTAAATTGAAGAAACAGACAAGAATAGAATTAGATAAAATGGCTAAACAAATTAAAGAATGGGATAATATCAATGCAATCCTTCCAAACATTGAATTGTTTAAAAGAAGAGTGGAACTACAATCACAATATAATTTATTATTAACTTATCCTATTGAAGGATACTTGCTTAAATTAAGAAGTCAGTTTTGTATTTTTGGGGATAAAAATAATAGGCTATTAGCTTCCTGGTTAAGGGCTGCTGAAGCTAAAAGACAAATTTTAAAGATTTGTAAAGATAATGGAGATATAGTAAGTAATCATGAAGATATCAATAATATCTTTCAGGATTTTTATTCTGATCTTTATAAATCTCTGTTTCCAGCAGATTCCTCTAAGATGAAAGCTTTTTTATATAAGATTAAATTTCCTCAAATTATTGCTGAAAATCAACAGATCCTCGATGTTCCAATTGTTGAGCATGAAATTCAGAAAGCTATATGGTCAATGCAATCAGGTAAAGCTCCTGGACTCGATGGTTATGTCATCTGGTGGTGGCTGGGGACCGACCCAAGTGCAAGACACAGACACTGAAGTATTAGGGACAGGACTAGGATACAGGGTGAGGGCTAGGACATGGACACGAAAACTGGGAACCCAGAACAGGACTGGACAAGACAGCTAGGAGCCCGGGCTAGGACTCCGAGCCAGATACTGGCCAAGGACCCAGAACCTGGGTCTTGCCTCTGGCTCGGACCCCAGAACTAGGCAAAGACATGACTTGGCTGGCAGGCAGGACAAGGCTGGAGTCTTCAGACATGAGGTGAGGCTGGAGACCAGAGACTTGTGGCTTGGGGTCTTGAAGCTTGGCTTGGGGCGAGACTCAAGACTTGGGGTCTTGAAGCTCCTCCTGGGCAGGGCGCGGATCTCCACCCGACGGAGGCAAGGGACAGGAAGGGACAGAACTCACCACAGGGTAACGGCAATCTGGCCTGGCTTACCCGACGGAGGCAAGGGACAGGAAGGGACAGGACCAACCGCAGGGTAACGGCAAGATGGCCTGACTTACCTGGCTGAGGCAAGGGACAGGAAGGGAGCTAGGTACAGGGTGGCTCCAAGACAAGACTTCAGGCGAGATGAGGCGAGAGTTACCAGCAAGACAAGGCAAGGCTTCAGGCAATGCAAGGCGAGACCAGAACTTCAGGTGAGGTGAGAGTTACTGGCAAGACAAGGCAAGGCAAGGCTTCAGGTGAGGAAACAGAAGGCAGGGGAAGGGATACCAGGAGTAAGGACAAGAACAATCCAGCAGCCACGCCCTGGTCTCTGGAGGTATTTATGCAGCCAGCCCCAACGACAATCAGCTGCCTCACTTAGTGCTCAACAGGAACAGAAACAGGGTAGACAGGAAAACCTGGAGCAAGGGTCGATGGACCGGACCGTGAACCGGAATGCGGACTTCATGGACTGGACCATGACAGGTTATTCAGTAGGACTTTACAAAAAATTTGTAAAATTACTTTCTCCATACCTTTTGGAAATATTTCATGAATCTTTTGAGAAAGGTAATTTACCCTCTTCTTTTTATGAAGCTTCTGTTTCTTTAATCCTTAAGAAAGATAAAGATCCTACTGAATGCTCATCTTATAGACTTACTTCGCTATGAAATGTGATGCTAAAATTCTTTCCAAGATAATGGCTAACCGTTTGGAAAACATTTTATCTAAAATTATCTCTATGGATCAAACAGGCTTCATTAAAGGTCATTACTCTTTTTCTAATGTTCGAAGATTGATGAATATTATATATTCACCATTATCCAAAACACCCCAATGCGTTATTTCTCTGGATGCAGAAAAGGCATTTGATAGAGTTGACTGAACTTATTTGTTTAATGTATTAGAGAGATTTGGCTTTGGTAATAATTTTAATAAGTGGATTCAAATGATCTATAAGAACCCTATCGCTACCCTTATTACTAATAATCTTAGGTCTCCCTTTTTTTTTACTTTCACGAGGTACTCGACAAGGGTGTCCATTAAGTTCTCTATTGTTTAATCTTGCATTGGAGCCTTTGGCTATAACAATCCGCGAAGCTAAAAATATTCATGGTATCTCTAAAAATGGGACCATACATAAGATTTCTCTTTATGCAGAGGATCATTTGGTTTATATCTCAAATCCTGAAGAATCTATTCCTAATCTTTTGGAATTATTAAATGATTTTGGAAAATTTTCAGGATATAAACTTAATATAAATAAAAGTGAATTGTTCCCTTTAAATGTTCCTGTTTTTATATGAGGATATTCCATTTAGAATTGTCAATTCTTTTAAATATTTGGGTATTATCATTACAAAAAAAAAAGGATCTTTATAAAGCTAATGTAGTTCCTTTATTCGACTCTATGAAACAATTATTTTCTAGATGGAATCCTCTTACACTTTCTTTAATAGGTTGTATTCATGCTGTGAAAATGATGATTTTACCTAGATTTTTATATACTTTTCAAAATATGCCTATCTTTCTAACCAAAAAATTTTTTGATCAAATTGATTCTACTATTTCGTCCTTTATTTGGAATAATAAAAAACCAAGAGTTAATAAGTTTCATTTACAAAAATCTCAAAAAGATGGTGGACTCGCGCTACCTAATTTAAGATTGTATTATTGGGCTGTTAACATTCGACAATTATTTTATTTTTGGTTATATTGGCTCAATAAGAACCAAAATCCAGCCTGGATTGATTTGGAATTTAAAGCTATTAATCAATTTTATTTATCTTCATTATTAGGAACTCCATTACCTTTACAACTTGCTAAAATTTCCAGTTTAAATTTTTACCCTGTTATTAAACAGTCCTTACGGATTTGGTTTCAGTTTCGCAACTCTTTTAATTTTAAACAATTTAAATTGGTCCTGTATTTCGAAATTTGCTATTTAAACCTTCAATTGCTGATCCCATCTTTCTCTTATGGAGAAATAAGGGGATCTGTTCTTTTGCAGATTTATTTAGTGATGGTCGATTGATGTCTTTTGAAGAGTTAATTAGCAAATATTCTCTCTCTCACACACATTTCTTGCAATATTTACAGGTAAGACATTTTTTTACAAAAATATGCTGCTATGTTTACATATATGCAAGAGTCTGATTTGGTGGATACCATTTTGAATATGAATCCTTTAGTGAGAGGCTCCATTGATAGAATTTATAATTTATTTTTACTACAAAAAGGTAACCTCTCACTAAAGATTAAACAAGAATGGGAGAGAGAACTTAATATGACTTTTGTTAATGAAGATTGGTCGTGAGTTCTGAAAATGGTTAATTCCTCTTCGATATGTGCCAATCATTGTTTAATCCAGTTTAAAATTGTTCACCGTTATTATTTAACAAAGGAAAGGCTATCCAAAATATTTCCTAATATAGATAATTATTGTGATAGGTGTAAAAATGAAGTAGCTACTTTGTCACTTATATTCTGGTCATGTCCCTCGTTGAAATCTTTTTGGAAATCTTTATTTTCTACAATTTCTAAAGCTTTGAAAATTAATTTACAACCTAATACATTGATTGTTCTATTTGGAATAGTTCCGCATCATATTCAGGGTATTTCATTTTCAAACCAACATGTAATTGCATTCGTTACATAGTTGGCAAGAAGAACTATTTTATTGAAGTGGAAAGATACCTCTGCTCCTACACTAACTCAATGGTTTTCCCAAGTAATGTTATGTCTTAGTCTGGAAAAAATTAGAAGTAGAACTTTTGATCCCTGATTTGATTTTGAGAGAAGGTGGAGCTCTTTTGCTAAATATTATCATTTAATTTGAATCAATTTACATGGTTTCCTTCCAGCTTTATGTTATATAAATATGATTTGGAGGTTGTTGCTTTCTTTTTCTTCTTTTATATATATAACTGATTGTAAGACATATTGCTCCGGGAGTTATTTGCTAATGGTTTTTTTTGTTTTATAGTTAGTGGGTATTTTTTTTTTAGTTAGATGGGGTTCTCTTTTTTCCTTTTCCTTTTATAAATTTTTTTTCATTAGCATATGTTTTTTTTCTTCAGCTTTATTAATTATATACATACTAATTTGTTGAATTTCTGTATTTTATAGCTGTAGAAGATTATATATTAATAAAAAGATTTAAAAATGAAATGAATGATCATACCTCCTCTTATTTCCTTGATCCTGCTTGGCAGCCGCGACCCAGCTGATTCATAAGCTTTTTTCAGCTCCCTTCTCATGTCAGACACTTACTTCAGATGAGTCTTCGGTGGTAAGTCACTCTCGTCAGTCCCAAAACAAAGGTCAGTGGGCAACCTCGCCGTGTGCCCAAACGTCAGATAATATGGCGAGTACTCGGTAGTTTCATTTCATGTTATAAGATGAGAGCCCATGGAATTACAGGAAAGATATTGGAATGGGTGGAGCATTGGCTGATAGGCAGAAAGCCAATTACTAGTGGTGCCAGTTACTAGTGGTGTTTCACAGGGGTCGGTGTTGGGGCTGCTTCTTTTTACAGTGTATATAGATGATTTAGATTATGGATTAAATGGTTTTGTGGCTAAGTTTGCGGATGACACCAAGATAGGTGGAGGAGCAGGAAGTGTTGAAGAAACAGAAACGTTGCAGAGAGACTTGGTCAGTTTAGGAGAGTGGGTAAGGAAATGGCAGATGAGATACAACGTTGACAAATGTACGATTGTACATTTTGGAAGAAGAAATAATCGGTCAGATTATTATTTAGATGGGGAGAAAATTCAAAAATCGGAAGTGCAAAGGACTTGGGGGTCCTCGTGCAGGATACCCTAAAGGTTAACCACCAAGTTGGATCCGCGGTAAGGAAAGCGAATGCTATGTTGGCATTCATTTCAAGAGGAATAGTGTATGAGTAAGGAGGTGTTGATGAGGCTCTATGGGGCACTGGTGAGACCTCATTTGGAATACTGTGTGCAGTTTTGGGCCCCTATCTTAGAAAGGATGTACTGATGTTGGAGAGAGTTCAGAGAAGATTTACGAGGATGATTCCTGGAATGCAGGGGCTAACATATGAGAAGATATGAGAAGCGTTTGAGAGGCCATAATGAATGAAATACTTCTCCCATTACACGTTAGCCACAGTGGATGCCCTCTGGTCCTTGGTAGGAAAAGCTTGCGCATATCTTGTGTTGTGATCTGTAATGAGTCAGACATTCGCCATGTTGCTGGCATTCGGCTCTATTGACAGGAAATCCATACACACCAGGGCAAGAGGCCCTGCGCTCTGCAAGTGGGACAACGGAGCAGCCATTGCAGGCACCATATACATCGAATGCACGACTTTCAATATTCTTCGACCTCTGGCTTCATTTGGGACCAGCAGAACTGAGCTCTGATCTTTGTCAACCCCCAAATGGCTCGACACATCATGAGGTGACTTCAACACAATCCTCCGATACTTCTCCGGCAGAACCAGCTGGGAATGCTGAGTTCGGTCCGGAGGTGATGTGACCCGCTATAGGATCTGGTTCCTCGACTCCAGTCTGGGCCACTCTCTGAGTAATTGAGACACAGCAGAGTGTTTCATCCTGTCCACTTGGGCCATGTCTCCTTTTTCAATCGCTGACCAAATGGTATCGATGCCTGGGTCATCTCTCTGAGCAGCTGCCACCTCCCCAGCACTCAATTCCGGCAGTCAGTTCTGCTTTGTCTGCAGATCAGTCCGGTTGCAGGAAGCTTGTAGAATGACACCATCGACCGCTTCATCCTGCCTTCATCGTGATAGAAAACTGACACATGGCCTTCACTCCAGGGGCAGGAACGCTCTTCCACTTCCCGTTCCTGTCCAGCATTTTAGGCGCACGTTAGTACAAAGCATCAGCATCAACGTTCCGACTCCCCAGCCTGTACTTCAGGCTGAAATCTTAGGCAGACAACTCCGCCAACCGCCGATGGCCTGTGGCAACCTAGCTGACAGACGTCTTGCAAAACTGGCACTTGTCCAGGGTAAGTTTTAACCCTTCAGCTTTCAGGTGGCCCAGCACCTTCAGCAGCCTCGCTTCATGTTCCACCAAAGTGGACCCAAACACTATGAGATCATTCAGATACACCAACACCTCAATCACATTCAAATTCCCCACCCAGTTCTCCATGATACGCTGGAAAGTTGCAGGGGCTCCCAATGTGCTTCGGGCATCCTTTCGAACTGGAAGAATCCCAGTGGCCACATAAATTCCATCTTCTCTTTATCAGCCTCATTCTTGGGGATCTGGTAATACCCACTCCTCAAGTCCAGCACACTGACCCACTTCGCACCACTCAGACAGGCCAGCGCGTCTTCAATCCTCTGGCCTGGAAGAGTTCAGAGTCCTATAGTCCACACACATTCGTACCTTCCCATTCTTCTTCCTGGCCGCTACTATTGGGAACGCATGGGGGCTTCTGGACTCAGTGATCATCCCAGCTTCCTTCAGCTTCCACAAGTGCTGCCGAACGTCGTCCACCTCTGCAGGGGCCAGTCACGGCGACCCTTCTCTGAACGGGGTGTCCTCTGTTATCCGGATGGCGTGGCGAGTACTCTTGGAACAACCCACATCAAACTCATTAGTAGAAAAGACATCTTCCAGCTTCAATATCTTCTCTATCAACCTCTTCTTCCAACCTCCAGGTACCGTGGAATCCCCAAAGGTGAATAACTTAGCAGGCAACTTTCCCCTTTCGGAGCGAGTTTTTCCCCGGCTTGTCTCACTAGACATTACCGTCACCGGGAAGAGGTGCGCCACTGGCACCCCCCACTTGAAAGTGACCTCCCTCTTTAAGGTGTTCCTGACAATCACTGTCATCCTGTTCACCTGTACAACCGAGGGCTTCTGCAGTTCAGGCCTCACCAGTACCCCAGTAGGTCAGCATGACTCCTCGGCGTCTTCTCCCCCTCTCGTACTTCTCTGATCAACTCAACAAATGAGGGAGGGGGCGCGTCTTTTGAGCTAGTGGGAGACCCCAAGCGATCAGATCCTGAAACTGGGTGCCTTTCGCTATTCGATCCATGCTGAACTGATTCACCTCAGCTGTTTGAATGGCCCCTGTATCAATTTAGCTGCCTCTCTAGTCAAAAAACGTAGGCAGAAAGCTTCACCCTGTCTCCTGAAACATGTCCTGAAACTCCGTCATAAACTGCATTGGGCTTCCCGTCACGCCAAACGCACTTTCAAGCGCTTACTTGTAGCTGCAGAGGTAGCAAAGGAGTTCTGTCTCTTTACGGATCTCGCTACGGCAGCAGCCCGTCCTCTCAAGCTCTCAGCCAATCGCTGTCTTTAGAGCACTGTCACTCATCCAGCGTCTGAGGTCTGCTCCACCCCAGTCTCATACCCTACTCCTCTTTCCCCTCGAGGGTAGGCTTTGCCACGAGAACATTCTCTGTTTTCACTAGCTAGGACCCTCTGCCTGGGCACTGGGCCATTTATCCATCAGGGAGGTAAGGGCTGATACCACCTCAGAATTCTCACTCTTCACTGGGGAGTCATGGGACATTTTAAATCAGACCACTCCTTCCCCTCCTCCCCAGAAACGAGAGCAACCTATCTTTGAAATCTCTGCCCTCAGCTATGGGAGACTCGTCTTGCGATTCTGCCCGTTCTCCGACACCCAGAGAGTATGGACTTCCCCCCTCACCCCCGAGGCCCCAGAAGTACCAGGACGTTCTCCTGCCGTTACGTCAGTGCTAGTCTGAACGAAAACAAAGTCTGTGCTCGCTATTTGATCAAAACTCCGCCCCTCAATCCTAACTGCTCCTACTGCTTTAATGGTAAAAACTCAAAATTTGAGTTAACAGTTCGTCAGGAATACAAACGTCTACCCCACTCAATACACACGCATTCGTTACTCGTAACCCCATGGATTCGCACCACCGCTCAGCCTCTGCAACATCCATAACCACGTATCGTAATCACTTTACCGGACGATAGTTTAGCACAGACTTAAACACACAGCCCACAGGGCCATCACAGTGTATCCAACGAAATCAATCCCGGATGAGCCCCCACAATAAAACCCCTGGTTTCCTCAGCTGTGTAAGTCTAAGGAAGACAACCTCCAGCCCCACCAAACACGTGATATTGAGGCATTTCTTGGCAGTCGAAGGGGGCATAACTGCCCAAGCACGTGAAAGTCAGACTGCGAGGCAGCGGGAGAGTTAAACAGTGAGCAGATTAACGGAGCGAGCTTTGTCGGAGCGGGCGACGGAGTAGAGGGAGACAGGCTTTGGCTCCTCAGGCTTCGGCAAGCAGAGCCTGAGGAAGAGGTTCACTCTTAGTGAGGTAAGGCCGGGTAAGTTCCTTTAATAAATCTAATTACCTTAAGAGTAGGTAATGGAGATAGCAGTTAGGGCAGTTGAGTGCTCCGTTTGCAGGATGTGGGAAGTCAGGGACAGCACAATTGCCCCTGATGACTACACCTGCGAAATGTGCATCCAGCTGCAGCTCCTGACAAACCGAGTTAGGGAACTGGAGCTGGAGCTGGATGAACTTTGGATCATTTGTGAGGCAGAGGCAGAAATAGACAGGAGTTTCAGGGAGATAGTCACCCCTAAGAGTCAGGAGGCAGGTAGCTGGGTGACTGTCAGGAGAGGGAAGGGGAATAGACACAATGAGCAGGGCACCCCTGTGGCCATTCCCATCAATAATAAGTATACCGTTTTGGATACTGTTGGTGAGGACGACCTACCAGGGACAAGTTGTAGTGGTCACGTCTCTGGCACCGAGACTGGACCCTCAGCTCAGAAGGGAAGGAGGGAAAAGAGGAGAGCAGTAGTGACAGGGGATTCGATAGTTAGGGGGACAGATAAGAGGTTCTGTGGAAGAGATCGAGAATCCTGGATGGTCTGTTGCCTCCCTGGTACCAAGGTCCACGATATCTCAGATCGAGTTCTCGGTATTCTCAAGAGGGAGGGTGAGCAGCCGGATGTCGTGGTCCATGTAGGGACCAATGACATGGGTAGGAAGAGTGAGGAGGTCCTGAACGGTAAGTTTAGGGAGTTAGGTGCCAAGTTAAAGGACAGGACCTCCAGGATAGCAATCTCACGATTGCTACCAGTGCCACGTGCAGGCGGGTTTAGAAATAGTAAGATGACCAGATCAACACGTGGCTGAAGACATGGTGCGGGAGGGAAGGCTTCAGACTTATGGATAATTGGGCAGTTTTCCAGGGAAGGTGGGACCTGTTCCGGCGGGACGGTCTACATCTGAACTGGAGGGGGACAAATATTCTTGCAGGTAGGTTTGCTGGAGAGGCTTCAGTGGATTTAAACTAGATAGAAGGGGGGGGGGGCGGAGGGGAACCAGAGTGTAGGAACAGATGTAGGGAAGAAGGAAGAAAAAGAAAATAGTAAAGTTGCTTGCACTGTTAGTGATAAACAGAGAATAAGAGGTGGAAAAATTCTTAAATGCATTTATTTTAATGCTAGGAGCATTATAAGAAAGGTGGATGAGCTCAGAGCATGGATTGATACCTGGAAATATGATGTTGTAGCTATTAGTGAAACATGGTTACAGGAGGGGTGTGATTGGCAACTAAATACTCCAGGAATCCATTGCTTCAGGTGTGATAGAATCCGAGGGACAAGAGGGGGAGGTGTTGCATTGCTTGCTAGAGAAAATATTACAGCGGTGCTCTGGCAGGATAGATTAGAGGACTCGTCTAGGGAGGCTATTTGGGTGGAATTGAGGAATAGGAAAGGTGTAGTAACGCTTATAGGGGTGTATTATAGACCACCTAATGGGGAGCAAGAATAGCAGGAGCAAATTTGTAAGGAGATAGCAGATATTTGTAGTAAGCACAAGGTTGTGATTGTGGGAGATTTTAATTTTCCACACATAGACTGGGAAGCCCATACTGTAAAAGGGCTGGATGATTTGGAGTTTGTAAAATGTGTGCAGGATAGTTTTTTGCAGCGATACACAGAGGTACCAACTAGAGAAGGGGCAGTGTTGGACCTCCTGTTAGGGAATGAGATAGGTCAGGTGACGGAGGTATGTGTTGGGGAGCACTTCGGGTCCAGTGATCACAATGCCATTAGTTTCAATATAATTATGGAGAAGGATAGGACTGGATCCAGGGTTGAGATTTTTGATTGGAGAAAGGCTAACTTTGAGGAGATGCGAAAGGATTTAGAAGGAGTGGATTGGGACAATTTGTTTTATGGGAAGGGTATAATAGAGAAATGGAGGTCATTTAAAGGTGAAATTTTGAGGGTACAGAATCTTTATGTTCCTGTTAGGTTGAAAGGAAAGGTTAAAAGTTTGAGAGAGCCATGGTTTTCAAGGGATATTGGAAACTTGGTTCGAAAAAAGAGAGATATCTACAATAAATATAGGCAGCTTGGAGTAAATGAGGTGCTCGAGGAATATAAAGCAGGGGTCCCCAACCTTTTTTGCAGTGCGGACCGGTTTAATATTGACAATATTCCTGCGGACGGCCGACCGGGGGGAGTGGGGGGGGAGTAGGGTTGCCAACGGACAGGAGTAGCAGTCAAATACGATGTGTTTACCCCAGAAAGACCACAATGACCATGAAGCTTTGCGCGGGCACCAGTGCGCATGCGCCTACCGATTTTTTTTCCTGCAAATCGTTTTTGGCGATTCTGTTCGGGGGGGGGGTTGTTAATCACGACCGAAATATAGGTGATCAGTGGCTAATATACTCAATTTCATTTCTAAAAGGGTTTATCTAATGAATTTAATATTAAACACACAGCGCATATTTTCCTCGCATGAATATCGTGATAAGTGAATTATCAGGGGAGGACAGGGGAGCTTGAAGTAAGTGTTGAATGAACTTCCAGTAGAAGTGGCAGAAGCAGGTTCGATATTATCATTTAAAGTAAAATTGGATAGGTATATGGACAGGAAAGGAATGGAGGGTTATGGGCTGAGTGCAGGTCGGTGGGACTAGGTGAGAATAGCGTTCGGCACGGACTAGAAGGGCAGAGATGGCCTGTTTTGGTGCTGTAATTGTTATAAGTAAGTCAATAGCATCATAACATTTTAAGTAACGTTTGGATATTAAACACACAGCACATATTTTCCCCGTATGAACATATAAAATCATTGCAACACACCGATATCACTGAATCAGTGGGAGCCCTGGGCTTGTTTCCTGCAACAAGACGGTCCTATCGAGGGGTGATGGGAGACAGCGATACTCGAATGGGGTTCCTTATGTCCAGAATATTCTGTAATTTAGTTTTCGTTGCATTCATTGCAGAAAACTCCGCTTCGCAGAAATATGTTGTAAGCAATGTTTTCAGTGCTTTTGTGCCTATCTCAGGATATTCAGTCTTGACTTTGATCCGGAATGTCGACAGAGATGTTACGTCAAACATATTTTCAGCCTGCCGTCATTTGCAAGCTCGAGGAGTTGATCTTCTTCCTGCGCTGACATAGATGACACGGTGGTAATGACCTCACGTGCGTTTGAGCTCAACAGTGGGCGTGACAGGAATGTGGAAAGGTGCAGCTGACTCATATCGCCAAATCATATCGTTTCCTCACGGCCCGGTAGCGCTTTCTTTGCGGCCCGGTGGTTGGGGACCGCTGATATAAAGAATGTAAAAAGAATCTTAAGAAAGAAATTAGAAAAGCTAAAAGAAGATACGAGGTTGCTTTGGCAAGTAAGGTGAAAATAAATCCAAAGGGTTTCTACAGTTATATTAATAGCAAAAGGATAGTGAGGGATAAAATTGGTCCCTTAGAGACTCAGGGTGGACGGCTATATGTGGAACCAAAAGAGATGGCGGAGGTTTTGAACAATTTCTTTTCTTCGGTATTCACTAAGGAGAAGGATATTGAATTATGTAAGTTAAGGGAAACAGGTAGGGAAGTTATGGAAACTATGATGATTAAAGAGGAGGAAGTATTGGCACTTTTAATGAACATAAAAGTGGATAAGTCTCCGGGTCCTGACAGGACATTCCCTAGGACCTTGAGGGAAGTTAGTGTGGAAATAGCAGGGGCCCTGACAGAAATATTTCAAATGTCATTAGAAACGGGGATGGTGCTGGAGGACTGGCGTATTCCATTGTTTAAAAAGGGTTCTAAGAGTAAACCTAGCAATTATCGGCCTGTGCATCTGACGTCAGTGGTGGGTAAATTGATGGAAAGTATTCTTAGAGATGGTATGTATAATTATCTGGATAGACAGGGTCTGATTAGTCCTGTCGAAGGGTCTCAGCCTGAAACGTCGACTGCACCTCTTCCTAGAGATGCTGCCTGGCCTGCTGCGTTCACCAGCAACTTTGATGTGTGTTGCTTGAATTTCCAGCATCTGCAGAATTCCTGTTGTTTGCGTTTAGAAACCTTTAGAGAAAGGGTTACTGATTTGCAGGGTCAGAGAGGTATGCACTTGATGCTTATGAAATAGTTTGAGTTGAAGTGTGAGAATAGAGGAAGTGCTGAATTTACGAAGGATGAAGTGGAGGATTAGGGAAACAGTGCGGTGAGTTAAAGACGGCTCTGAATGTGATTCAGAAATCAGCAGAGGAAAGGAAGAGTAACACCGGCGATCATGCAAAATGTATGAAACAGATTGAAAAGCTGCAGGGCCAGCGTAGGTGCTTTGGATGTGTATGAAACAGTCTGGTTTTCTTGGCTGTGTCAGTCTAGGTAAGGCACTCTCAAATCCCGCCAAACTCGTGAGATTGGGCCGGCTCAATCCCACCCCAAACCCCAGTTTGTGTGGACGCTGTGTCATTTGCCATCCTGTTACAACTTAGTGCCATGAAATAACTAAACACACTGAATACAATTAAAGGAATTGTGTTTATGAATCTTAACTGAAGGGTTAGTAAAGAATAACAAAAAGAAAAGGGCCCATTCAGTCAAATGTGCGCAAGTTGGAGCTCATCTTGAACGTCTCAGTCACTCACGCGCTGGGCCCTCGGTCAACGTGAAAACACACACCACCTTCCGAATTCACTCATGATCCATCTCAAACAAACGGGCATCTCACCGGATTGGATGTTACCACCCGTTCTCCCCAGCGTCATCTCTCTTCGTCTCTCGAACGAAAGCCCGAGACCAACTTTATTGTCCCTCAGCAAGAAAAACCACCCACTAATTGGATGTCACACACTCATCATCCCTCATCTTCAGCAATAACCCCACCAGCAGAAACGGAACAGAGCGCTCTGACAGAGCTGCCGAATGAAAGACCCACAGTATAACAGTACAGATGGGAACCAGGGCATTACATGTACAAGGTGAATATGGAGATATCGATTGGCATGATTTAATAGATGAAGCTACTAGATACAGCTACGATCATTACTAAGCACCATTTCACGAGCAACTCCCAAAGACACCCTACCAATGGGAGCGGGTGCTAGTGATGCACGATCGGCACCCCTAGTTAGTATCAGAGAGGGGAAAATAGGGGGAGCAAATCAAAATCAGAATGTAACACATACCACACCGTTTGGGGTACAGCAGCCTGGAGATATTGCTCAGGATATCGGGACATATGTGCTCGGAGACGATACTCCAGAGTTTTTCCAAGCAACTAGTCACCAGAGAGAAATACACGGCCTAGACAACTCTGAGGAAAGGGGATTGATTATAATGTACACTCAGATTTGCCAGATATACAACGACATGGTGGGGGAACAAGTGAGGAACTGAAAAACGCAATAATGATTGTTATGGGAGTGAACAGAGGGGACCCGGTAGATGCGATAGCCAAATGTTACCAGAGGAGAGGTGAACATCCCACTGTATTTGCATCCCGTTTATAGACTGTGTTCCGAGGGGTTTATGGGACAGCGTTAGAGTGGGACCATTTAGGACCAGAGGCATCAGATAGGTGGTTGTGGACACTGGTGTCTCACTGTACCGATGAAGCTAAAAGGCATTAGAAACGTCTGATCCTTCTGAACCCACACATACTGAGGCATGGGTACTGAGGAAAATGCGTAGAGCGTGGGAAAAGGAGATACAAAGACCAACTAAACCCTCCAATGGGAAGATGATGCCTGTTAAAAGTTAGGCAACTACCTGGAGATATGAGGACAGGGGACAAACCCCGATAGCCACCCAACCACACTATCAAGGGTCATGTAAGGGCAGAGGAAATGGAACAGGGAGGACTGAAGATAGAGTAATTAAATGCTATAACTGTTACATTAAGGCATATTAAGAGAGGATGTCCAAACCTGAGACGAGAAAGAGCAGAGTAATGTGGCTTGCCTTTGGAGAGGCCAGAAAGACTGAGTCCACAGAATAACTGTAGACACCAGCATCCAGGGAATTGCACCTCGAGCCTCGATTATGGTGTCAGGCCTCACCAACATGGGTGTGTGACACAAGGAACACCTCTAGTGAGTGAAGGCTGCCCTGTTACCTTTTTATGTGACACTGGAGGGTCCCAAACCACAGTTAACACCACCAATGTAAATAACGCAAACTGGAAGATATCAGGTAAAACTATCCCAAGCGGATTCACCGGACATTAACAAGTGGGACATGTGCGGGTACCATTGGAAGTAAGGATAGAAGACGTAGTATTGGAACATTCAACAGTGTTGAATTACTCGGGGACCAGGAGCACATGCTGGGGAGTGATTACATGGCCAAAGTGGGGCTTTGTTCTGACCCAGTTAATTGTATGATTTGGCAGATGCCAACTGGCATGAATAGCATCCACCACATGCAGATCCCAGCAGGGGAATACCAGGATAGAACATGCACCACGGCTGAGATGTGGATAAAACCGGAGGAGACGAGCAATGAGCAGATGTTGCAGCAAATCACTGCACAGAACTCAGGGGCATTTGCAAGGCACGAGCATGCCTGTGGAAAGATGGCTGGCAGTGTGTGCATACAAGGTCCAGACCCCAAACTCAGAAGCAATATGGGTTTCCCAAAAAAGCAGAGGAAGATGTCAGTGAGATAATACAGAGTTTGGTACAACAAGGGTCCTGAGGCCGGTAGCCTCCACTAATAACTCACCCATATGGCCAGCGAGGAAACCAGATGGTAGTTGGAGGGTGACAATAGACTATCGAGAGCTGAATAAAGAAACTCCATTAACAGGCATTTGATAAGGTGCCCCATGCAAGGCTTATTGAGAAAGTAAGGAGGCATGGGATCCAAGGGGACATTGCTTTGTAGATCCAGAACTGGTTGCCCACAGAAGGCAAAGAGTGGTTGTAGACGGGTCATATTCTGCATGGCAGTCGGTGACCAGTGGAGTGCCTCAGGGATCTGTTCTGGGACCCTTACTCTTCGGGATTTTTATAAATGACCTGGATGAGGAAGTGGAGGAATGGGTTAGTAAGTTTGCTGATGACGTGGTTGGGTGTGTTGTGGATAGTGTGGAGGGCTGTCAGAGGTTACAGCGGGACATTGATAGGATGCAAAACTGGGCTGAGAAGTGGCAGATGGAGTTCAACCCAGATAAGTGTGAGGTGGTTAATTTTGGTAGTGTTACCATGTTCGGATATGGCCCCAGTGCGGAGTGAGAGACACTGAAGCAGGTCGATAGTTCACAGACATTAATACAAACAGTGTTAAAGGGAAAATAAAACAATAAAAGCAAGGCCAAACATGGCCGTTAACTAAAACTCTCAGAAGGAAAATGAAGCCGACACTGCAGCTGAAAAGAACATGTAAACATTAAACAAATACCGCTAGTCTGTTCGGTTAGAGTTAGTTGACACGACAGTCCAATATCTCAGGGAAGGCCAAATGCAAAACAGCAGCGAAGCATTGCTGTGTTCTGTCCAAGTCTCGACAAGCACTACAACGACAAGAATGGAGTTAAATACTATCACAATTAAATAATAATTAACTGACACGTGCAAATTCACAATCGCAATTGCCGCATCTACTGTGTTGCAGAATCCGTGGTTGTGACGGGGCCCTCCTCTCTAGGCTCAGCCCCTGAGGCGCCACAGACCCATGTCCACTGGAAGTCCCGGATCAGCGACTTGTCCAAGATTACTTTAAGATGTCCTTCGCCGGGATCCAAGTCAGTTCTTCTGGACCATACCCTTCCCAGTCCACAAGGTACTGGACCTTCCCACGTACCCGGTGAGATGCCAGGAGGCGCCACACAGTATAGACAAAGGAACCATCTACCAGGCGGGGAGGAGGGGCAGGTGAGGTGACTGGGGCCGGGGGAGAGGTAGTAACCGGCCTGAGCTGGGAAACACACCTTGTTGACAGCCTTTTCCACTACAAACGGTCCAAAGCTACGGTGCCAATTTCCGGCTCTCGACTTTCAGGGGAGGATCCCTTGATGCCAACCAGACCTCCTCTCCTGGCTGGAATGGCCTTACCTGTCGATGAGCCGATCAGCCTGCCGGGAATGCTGTTTCTGGGCCCGCAGCAGAGAAGCCCTGGCTCGTCTCCAGCTGCGCTTGTGGTGCTGGATCAGCTGTTCAGCAGCAGGAATTCCTACATCGATCTCCTGATCAGGGAAGAGCAGAGGCTGGAATCCCTTCTGGCAGCCAAAGGCAGACATACCGATGGAGGACAACTGGAGGTTATTGTGGGTGATCTCTGCCCAAACCAAATGGGAGCTCCAGGACATGGGTTTGGGAGAAGCAAGACAGCACAGGGTTGTCTCCAACTCCTGGTTCGCTCTCTCAGTCTGGCCATTAGATTGGGGGTGGAAGTGAACTGTGGTCCATGAACAGACACTGTGACTTGAGGGAAGCCATGGAGCCGGGACACGTTGAACCATGAGTGTGGCAGTCTCACCAGCCGATGGGAGCTTGGGGAGGGCAATGAAGTGGGCAGCCTTGGAAAATCGATCCACAATGACCAAAATGGTGGTGTTTCCATTATACAGGGCAGACCAGTGATGAAATCTGGTGAGAGGTGGGACCAGGGGTGGTGGGGCACAGGCAGTGGACATAACAGACCCGCAGGACGCTGACATGATGTCTTGTTCCGAGCGCAGGTGGGACAGGCAGATACAAAGTCGTGGACATCCTGGGACATAGATGACCACCAAACTGGTCTCTTTATAAACTTCCGAGTCCGTTGAATTCCCGGATGTCCAGCCAGACGCGAGGAGTGATCTCATTCCAACACTTTGGCTGCATTGCAGCAAGGACAAACAGCCGGTTGGGAGGTCCCCCATCCGGGCCTGGGTCTAATTGTTGGGCGGCCCTCACCTCTGCCTCGATTCCCCAGATCACCAGAGCAGCGATACGCGAGCGAGGAAGAATGGGTCCGGATCGCCATTGTCCTCGGATGCGTTGAACAGCGGGGAGAGAGCACCGGCCTGCGTATTCTTGCTGCCGGGACGGTAAATGAGAACGAAATTGAACCGTGTGAAGAAGAGAGCCCACCGGGCTTGACGAAAGTTGAGTGTCTTAGCATCCTGAATATAGGAGAGGTTCTTGAGATCTGTGCAGACCAAGAATGGATGCTCTGTCCTCTCCAGCCAGTGTCGCCATTTCTCCAGGGCCTCCTTGACAGCCGGTAAATCGCGGTTCTCAACATCGTAATTCCTCTCGGCCGCAGTCAAGCGACGGGATAGAAAGGCACAAGGGTGCAGCTGGCTGTCCGCAGACGAGCGCTGAGAGAGGACAGCTCCAATGCCGACATCGGATGCATCTACCTCGACAATGAGTGGCTGAGATGGGTCTGGGTGCTGTGGCAGCGGGGCAGTGGTGAAACGACGCTTTAGTTCCGAAGATGTTCGGTCGGCATCGTCCGTCCAATGGAATCCTGCCCAGGTCTTCTTGGTGAGTGCAATAATTGGAGCCGCAATAGAACCGAAATTCCGGATGAAGCGGCGATGAAAGTTTGTAGATAAGGATGTCATCTAAACACAGAAACACAAACTGGTTCAACATGTCCCTGAGCACGTCGTCAGCCAAAGCTGGAATACAGTGGGGGCGTTGGCCAGTCCAAAAGGCAGCACCAGGCCATTAGAGGTTCTGAAAGCTGTTTTCCACTCACCTCCTTCTCTTATGCAAATCAGATTGCAAGCATTACGCAGATCAATTTTGGAAAGTATTGTTACTCTCTGAAGATGTTCAAAGGGAAGGGAGTAGCGGTTCTTCACAGTGATGTTGTTCAGGACCGATAATGGATGCAGGGATGGAGCTTGCTGTCTTTCTTGCTCACAAAAAAGAAGCCCGCTCCTGCCGGCGAGGTTGACAGACTGATAAACCCCATGCTCAATGCCTCCTTAATGTATTCCTCCATGCCCACGGTTTCAGGACGAGAGGGGGAAAAGAGCCGGCCCCGGGGAGGACTAGTGCCCAGTAGGAGGTCTATGGCACAGTCGTATGGCCGGTGTGGGACAGGGCTGTGGTCTTTCTGTCACTGAAAACCTCAAGGAGATCCGCATATTCAGCCGGAATTCCAGACAGGTCCACATCCTGAGCTGGCACAGGAGGGGATTCATGGGATGGAGGTTGAGCTGGACCCAGACAGGTAGACAGGCATGTGGGTCCCCACTCTTGGAGCACCTTCAGAGACCAATCGATCCGTGGGTTATGTCAGGATAACCGGGGAGACCAAGTACCAGTGGCAGTTCAGGTGAATTAACCAGACAGAAAGACATTTCTTCATGATGGTTGCCTTCCAGCAGCAGTTGGAGGGGTTGGGTGGAAAGGTGGATCTGGCCGGTTCCCAGAGGTCGATGGTCCAGCACCTTGACATTGATCTTTTCTCTTCATTCCTGAGTTGGAACTCCCCATCTTTGAGCGATGAGATGCCCGGCTGCACCAGAGTCAATAAACGCCTTCAGTTCATGGGTCTGAGACCTCCACGACAAGGAAGCTGCAGGCATTACAGAATGAGGGGAAGCTGACTGAAGAGAGAACCGACCCGTCAGGACTCTCCTCCCTGCTGACCGGTATCCTCTTTTACTGGACGATGGAACATGCCGCCCGGAAGTGTCCTGGATCACCACAACAGAGGCAGGAACCTGTTCTCCGGCGCCACACTCGTTCCTCCTGAGACAGGCGCATGGACCCCACTAGCATAGGCTCCTCCGTGTCCATGGGCTGGGTGCTGGGTGGTGAGGGAGGGGGTGAGGGTGAGGAACGACGATGATCAGGTGAGGGAGGGGAGAGGGTGAGGAACAACGATGATCAGGTGAGGGAGGGGGAGAGGGTGAGGAACAATGATGATCAGGTGAGGGAGGGGAGAGGGTGAGGAACGATGATGATCAGGTGAGGAGGGGAGAGGGTGAGGAACGACGATGATCAGGTGAGGGAGGGGAGAGGGTGAGGAACGACGATGATCAGGTGAGGGAGGGGAGAGGGGGAGGAAAGACGATGATCAGGTGAGGGAGGGGTAGGGTGAGGAACGACGGTGATCAGGTGAGGGAGGGGAGAGGGTGAGGAACGACGATGATCAGGTGAGGGAGGGGAGAGGGGGAGGAAAGACGATGATCAGGTGAGGGAGGGGTAGGGTGAGGAACGATGATGATCAGGTGAGGGAGGGGAGAGGGGGAGGAAAGACGATGATCAGGTGAGGGAGGGGTAGGGTGAGGAACAACGATGATCAGGTGAGGGAGGGGAGAGGGTGAGGAACGACGATGATCAGGTGAGGGGGGAGAGGGTGAGGAACGACGGTGATCAGGTGAGGGAGGGGAGAGGGTAAGGAATGAGGATGATCAGGTGAGGGAGGGAGAGGGTGAGGAATGAGGATGATCAGGTGAGGGAGGGGAGAGGGTGAGGAGCGACGATGATCAGGTGAGGGAGGGGTAGGGTGAGGAAGGACGATGATCAGGTGAGGGACGGGGAGAGGACAAGGAAAGACGGTGATCTGATGGCGCGTAGGAAGTTTGAAACATTCTTTCTCTGAGCCCCTCAGTTACCTGGTCGTCAACTCGAATAGCCAGATTAATCAGGTCATCCAGACTCTCCTGGTCATCCCGCACAGCGATCTCATGCCGGACGCCTGTGTTCAGCCCACGCTGGAAGGCAGTGATGAGATCTCTCATTCCATCCCATCTCTACTGCAAGGGTACGGAATTTGACTGCACAGGTTCTCACCGTTCCTCTGCCTTGACGCAGGTCCAAGAGTCGGTGGGCAGCCTCCTGACCCCGGACAGGAAGATCAAAAACCCTCCTTAACTCCCCCATGAAATGTCGAAACGACTGGGCTGCAGGGTATCCTTGCTCCCGTAAAGCGTTGAACAGGCCGAGTGGAGGTCTGTCAGGAGGATTGACCATGTACGCCAGTTTTCGCGCATCATCACCAAAGTGTTCAGGCTGGGCTTGGAATGTCAGCTCGCTTCTGGTCCGGGCGCGGGAGGGGGAGCATTAGGAGCAGAGATTGTCGGTGCAGCAGAAAAGGAGGACATGTGAGATGCCGGGAGTGGGACTGAGGCGGCTTAAAGCTGCTGAATTGCATTGGCAAGAACGTTAATGGCGGTCAGCTAAGGCTGTCTGTTCACAGTAAGTTGGTGGACGGCGGCCGTGAGTGTGGAAATCCGATTGTCTGATTGTGTGAGTCTGATTGTCTGCGGTGAGCTGTTGAACAGTTGCGGCTAGACGATACCTGTTCCTCCAAGTGAGACTGGGCTTGTCGGCACGAGATTATCTGCCTCATTGCCTCCGTAACATCACTGAGAATAGATTCCATTGCCTGTAGCTTGTCTCCTACCTGACCAGTGAATCCCACGGCCAAGGTCAGCTGCTCTCTCTCTGCTGGGTCCATCTTTGTGTGGTCCAGGTTCGGATATAGCCCAAGTGCAGAGTATTAACACTGAAGCAGGTTGATAGTTCACAGACTTTAATACGAACAGTGTTAAAGGGACAATAAAACAATAAATGTCAGGCCAAACAGGGCTGTTAACTAAAACTTTCAAACGGAAAACGAAGCCTACACTGCAGCTGAAAAGAATATCTAAACATTAAACGAATACTGCCAGTCTTCAGAGCCAGTTGAAAGTCCAATATCTCAGGGAAGGCCAAATGCAAAACAGCAGCAAAGTGTTGCTGTGCTGTGTCCAAGTCTCGACAAGCACTACAATGACAAGAATGGAGTTAAATACTATCATAATTAAATAATAATTACCTGACATGTGCAAATTCACAAGAGCAATTGCCGCACCTACTGCACTGCCGAATCCATGGTTGTGAAGGGTAGGTCAAATATGATGGCAGAATATAGTAGTAATAGTAAAACTCTTGGCAGTGTGGAGGATCAGAGGGATCTTGGGGTCCGAGTCCATAGGACACTCAAAGCTGCTGCGTAGGTTGCCTCTGTGGTTAAGAAGACATACGGTGTATTAGCCTTCATCAATCATGGGATTGAGTTTATGAGGTAAGAGGTAATGTTACAGCTATCTAGGACCCTGGTCAGACCCCACTTGGAGTACTGTGCTCAGTTCTGGTCTCCTCACTATAGGAAGGATGTGGAAACTATAGAAAGGGTGCAGAGGAGATTTACAAGGATGTTGCCTGGATTGGGAAGCATGCTTTATGAGAATAGGTTGTGTCATGTGACTGGCAACAATGAATTATCAATTGAGGCAGGTTTTATAAAAAAACAAGCAAACATTTATTAAACAATAGCAAAAAGTATTCAAAACCACAAACTTAACCGGAGGTTGACTGCTATAGGGCAACTCTGGAACAGTTTTTAAAAGGGTAAATTCGAAAACGGTTCTTAAAGTGGTAAATTAGAACACAGTCTTAAAATGGTAAATTGGAAAGGATGTTGCCTGGATTGGGGAGCATGCTTTATAAGAATAGGTTGCGTGAACTCGGCTTTTTTTCCTTGGAGCGACAGAGTATGAGAGGTGACCTGATTGAGGGGTATAAGATGATGAGAGGTTTTCTGGGCAGTCAACATTTCACCTACATAATCCACTTACAATACTGACAGAACATACCCCCATACAATTACTGTTAGATGGAAGGATTAAAGGAGCAGAAGAAAGATAAAGAATTTTTTAAAATGATAGAAGGTGCAGGGTATGAAATATACAGAGGACAAGGGAGTGTTTGTCAAAGATGGGTTGTCCTTCATGAAGGAAAGTTTGTGGTCCCAGAGGGAGGAAGAAACGAGATGATCCATCGGTACCATGATCTATGGGGACACCAGGGGTGTGAAAGCACCCTGGAAAAGATCAAGGAAGTGGGCTGGTGGCCTAAGATCAAGGATGATGTGGAGCGTTATGTCAGAGATTGCTTGATTTGTGCACAATATAATCCTGATAGAGATGTAAAGAAAGGAGCCCTTCGACACACCAGACCAGTGGAAGGGCCGTGGACTAATTTACAGATAGATTACGTTGGTCCCTTACTGCTCACCCCAGGAGGGTACAAATATATTCTGGTAGTAACAGATACTTTTACAAAGTGGGTGGAAACTTTCCCAGCTAAGACAAACACAGCAAAGGCCACTGCAAAAATCTTTTTGGAAAGGATATTCACTAGCTGGGGACTACCCCAGAGTATCGAATCACATCAGGGCCCAGATAATGCAAGATGTCATGGCACTTTCAGGGATCAAGCAGAGATTTCACATACCCTACAGACCACAGTCTGGTGGAATTGTGGAAAGGATGAATCGAACACTAAAAAATGTTTGCCAAAATGGTGCAACAACATGGCAAGTAGTTTTGCCTTGTGCCTTGACGATAATAAGGAATACAGTCACATCTTCAATATGTTACATATAGCAGGGGATGACCAGAAGGGACATTAGAAGATTAGATTTGCCTTGTGCGTTGACGATAATAAGGAATACAGTCACATCTTCAACTGGCTACACCCCTGATAACCTCATGACCGGAAGGGACGTGAGAGGATCAGAGGAGCCATTCTGATTAGATTTGTCAGAATCTGAAATCGATGGGACTGTGTCAGAAAAGTGGACACAACAATTGGTGGACAGTGAGAGGCCAATTATGTGGCAGCCCACTGCTAAATGGCAACTCATTTGCTTGCACCTTTGGAAACAGCTCTATTTCTATCTCTGATATCTCTTTTTTTCCCTTTTCAGGGATCTTTTGAAGACCCTGACCTGGAGTTACACTCTATTTCGGTTCTTTGCGGGAATGGGACCCGCTCTCAGGGCCTCACGAATGGCTGTTTTTTGATATCTCAAGGACGCGGCCTGGAAGGTGAGCATGCCTTCAGGGTGCCGGATTTCCGTGGCTCTGGAGACGTGCTGATTCTTGGATGGTGCCCCTGACTGAATCGTTGCGGGAGAACACAGAACATCGGGTTAGCTGCCGTGGGTTGTGTGCCCAGAGAGCTCCGCCTTTCTGGGGCTAATTCTCATTGCAGAGCTCAGAAAAAGCGAAGCAACAGACTTTTAACATTGTAAATCAGTGAGTTGTTTGTTATGTCTCCCCTCTCACTGTGAAATGGCAACAACTCTTTTCCCGTTATTAGAGAGGGAGAGAGAGAGAGCCTATGGTATGTCGAATACTGGGTGAACGAGTAGTCTTTGGGGTACTGTAAGTCTGTGCCTTTATTGATGTTTGCTGCACACTTGAGTGCTTGGTGGAGGGCGCTGATGCTTTTTGCTGGGGGGTGTGGGTGTGTGTGGGGGGTCGTTGCTTTGCTGCTGTTGTGCGTGGGGGGAGCTGGAGGGGGTGGGGCTTTGGGGTTCTATCATTTAATGGTCATTCATTCCTTGGGACGCTCCTCTGTTTTCATGGATGTTTGCGAAGAAAAAGAATTTCAGGATGTATATTGTATACATTTCTCTGACATTAAATGTACTTATTGAAACCTATTGAAATAGGAAAGAAGGGGCAACAGAGTAAAGCCTACTTTGACTCAAAAGTCAGTCCCACAGAATTAGGCCCAGAACAGAGTGATGATTAGAATACACCAACTACCTCATTTTTAAATCCAGGTTTGCTGGGCCCTGTGAAATTACAGACAAAGCAAGTGTTTCAATGTACAAAGTACTGACTGTTCCAGAAAAAAGTGGGTGGTACTATACCAACTAGCTGAAACTGGTGGGGAGAAACAGGAATTTTGTCACCATCAGCACGCAACAATTGATGTACAAGATAGTCCTGACTTGAGAGACTTGAGGATGGAACAACTGTTCCAAGAAGATGGGGACAGGTCCTAGCAAGGGGATGATTTTCAGATCTCTCATCCTGAGAACCAAAGGAGTTTTTTCAAAAAAATCAAAGGAAAAGCAAAATATGCCAATTTTGTCCCTCGTATCCTGAAACAAAATTTAGTGAACAAAAATAAATGCTTGAGTCCAAAGACAATTAGAGTCTGGATTGGATGGTCTAGAAAAACAAAATATGGACCTCACATAATTTAAGATTTAATCTGGAAATAAGAGCAGATATTAACCTTGTGTGTTACAAGTTTAATTCAACACGAAGAGAATAATGTACTTTGATGAGATGAAATTAACCGTGACTGGGGCCATGGTCCATCTTGCTCCAGTATCCAGTACAGTGGATAAACATATCAACAGTGATTTTCAGAAGGCCTTTGACAAGGTGCCGCACATGAGGCTGCTAAACAAGATAAGAGCCCATGGAATTACGGGAAAGTTACATACCTGGATAGGGTATTGGCTGATTGAAAGGAAACAGAGAGCGGGAATAAAGGGATCTTATTCTAGTTGGCTGCCGGTTACCAGTGGTGTTCCACAGGGATCAGTTGCTGGGGCCGCTTCTTTTTACATTGTACATCAACGATTTGGATTATGGAATAGATGACTTTGTGGCTAAGTTTGCTGATGATACAAAGATAGATGGAGGGGCCGGTAGTGCTGAGGAAACAGAGAGTCTGCAGAGAGATTTGGATAGATTGGAAGAATGGACAGAGAAGTGGCAAATGAAACACAATGTTGGAAAGTGTATGGTTATGCACTTTGGCAGAAGAAATAAACCGGCAGACTATTATTTAAACGGGGAGAGAATTCAAAGTTCTGAGATGCAACTGGACTTGGGAGTCCTCGTGCAGGATACCCTTAAGGTTAACCTCCGGGTTGAGTCGGTGGTGAAGAAGGTGAATGCAATGTTGGCATTCATTTCTAGAGGAATAGAGTATAGGAGCAGGGATGCGATGTTGAGGCTGTATAAGGCACTGGCGAGACCTCACTTGGAGTACTGTGGGCAGTTTTGGGCTCCTTATTTAAGAAAGGATGTGCTGACATTGGAGAGGGTACAGAGAAGATTCACTAGAATGATTCCGAGAATGAGAGGGTTAACATATGAGGAACGTTTGACCACTCTTGGACTGTATTCCTTGGAGTTCAGAAGAATGAGGGGAGACCTCATAGAAACATTTCGAATGTTGAAAGGCATGGACAGAGTGGATGTGGCAAAGTTGTTTCCCATGATGGGGGAGTCTATTATGAGAGGGCAAGACTTAAGGATTGAAGGGCGCCCATTCAGAACAGAGATGCAAAGAAACTCTTTTTAGTCAGAGGGTGGTGAATCTATGGAATTTGTTGCCATGGGCGGCAGTGGAGGCCAAGTCATTGGGTGTATTTAAGGCAGAGATTGATAGGTATCTGGGTAGCCAGGGCATCAAAGGTTATGGTGAGAAGGCGGGGGGGTGAGACTAAATGGGAGAATGGATCAGCTCATGATAAAATGGCGGAGCAGACTCGAAGGGCTGAATGGCCAACTTCTGCTCCTTTGTCTTATGGTGTTATGGTATTAAGAAAATTGCTCATTGTCTATTGTTCTAGTGAATAATCAGTCTGTTTTACAATATACATTGGTGGGACAGACATATTATCGAGCAATGGTGGCCACAGGTTATACCAAGGGATGGAAACAATGCCCTTTGGAAAGTCACAATGTCACCATAGAGAATGGGACTTTAGATCTGGCCATTGGAGGATGAACTTTGCCTCAGCCAACAGGAGACACAGTAAGGAGAACTTCAAGACCCAATGCACGGATACAGATCAATATCTGTGGGATTTAAAAATGCAAACACGAGGAATTCTGCAGATATCTGTGGGATTATGTTCTTACTGAGTTGCTACCACTTCCTCACTTGACTGCAGACAGGACACATGCTGTGGCAGGGGGAAGTTATTAAAACATATGCTGGTAAGGAAAATGAAATACTGAGTGACCAGGCTTTTGGAGTAAGTTTTGGAATTGGGGGACAAATATTCAAATACATCTATGGGTAAGAAAAGTATCACATGCTACTGTAACACTAATACTGATGGTCAGTATAAAGTCGGTGAAGTTAGTTAGTAAATGTTAATATTATTTATAGAATGCAAGTGTTGCACACCTGCTGAGGTTCCATGGCTGTCCTATGGGCAGTCAACTGAATGAGAGGAGGATAATGATCCTAAGATAAATATCTTTGGATCAAGAGGAGGGAGATGTTGGCCAGAATCTGATCAAGGATTGGATTTGATGAATCAAGGACAGGGGAAGTAGACAAACCTATTGTCTTTGTTTCCCCCCATTTTGTGGACTCTGACCACTTTCTTGATCTGGGATAGTCTAGTCAGAGCATCTGAATGTGGACACAAGGAGCTTCAGGAGCTTCTCCTGCTAAATCTGAGACCATTCTCAGACCGGCAGCTATGTAAAGGGTGTGGACTCTACACTGATTCTTGCTCTGGGACAACATAATCAGAGCAATCACAAACTGCCGGATCTCTGCAAGAGAGACGGGCTGCAAATCGGTGCTGGATTCCAGAAAGTTGGCCACTTTGGCCTCAAAAGAGTCTCCCTCTTCCCCCTCATGGGGTGAAACGCACTCATCCCCCTCCAGGCAGTTATCACCTACACCCAATGAGACCTCACCCTCACCCTAGACCCGACTTCGGGCTCTACCCCATCTCTGGGGCCAGTGACAGAGGAAGTCCCCCCACCCCCACACCTCTGGATCCAGAGAACCTGCTACATTCCAGGCACAAGCTTGTTGGGACAAACCCAGCTCTACGCCCTCACCACCTACCCTCCTACCCTGCAAACACTCAGAGAGCCCCCTTCCTCCTGGGCCCTTGGGATGGCGATTCTGGGCTACATCGGCTCCCCTCAAGGTCTGCATGCTCCTCGGCTGGGCGTGGCCTCAATTGAGGCAACAATTTGGGTGACCAATCCCCCTGGTGACCCGGTACCCACAGAGACCTCTGTCCCACCGGACTTTGTCCCTCACTAAATGAGATTGTTACAAATCATGTTCCTCATAAACTTAGTAAGGGCCGTATGCGTTCTCCTTGGTTTCAAGCAAAATTAAAACATCTCTGTAGTAAGAAAGAGAAATTTTATATGCATGCCAAAAAGAAATGGTACAAGACTGGATTGGGACAAATTCACCAGCGTGCGAAAGCAAGTCGACCATACCATTAGGAGAGCTCATAAGCAATGTGGTTCTTCAATTCTTGAGGGGGGAGAGCATCCTAAGGATTTCTGGAGATATGTGAAATCCAGACGGACAGACAACACTGGTGTCCAGACGCTAAAGGTGAGCAACTGTCTGATCACTGCGGACCAGGAGAAAGCAGAAGCTCTTGCAAACCAATTTCAAAACGTCTTTACTCGGGTAGATATGGAATCTTCATCTTTTCCTGATCTTCCGCCCAGCCCGTATACTGATATGCCTCCTATCGAAATTGAGGTTGAAGGTGTCAAAAAGTTACTGCTCAACATCAATACGACAAAAGCTATTGTGCCAGACCAGATCCAGAATCAAGCCCTTAAGATCGCAGCTGAAGAACTAGATCCTGTCCTGCAATTTATCTTCCAGCAGTCGCTCGGCTCCAGTGATCTTCTCCTGGACTGGAGAAAGGCAAACATCACTCCTCACTTTAAGAAGGGTCCAACCACCAACCCAGCAAAGTACCGTCCTATTTCTTTAACATGTGCTTGCTGTAAACTCTTGGAGCATATAATTGACAGTGTAACGTTCCGTTATATTGGCTCGTGAATGTCTCGGGGAAATCCCGCCCAGCACCTGCTTCAACAGTCCCCTCAGGGTCAATCGTCGCCCGAATCAATCACAAACATCAATCACCAGCCAGCACACCCAGTAAATTTTAACACATACACTTTATAGATATTACTAATTCTAGGGCATTAATATACATTTGATACAGAGAGGAAAGTAATGGGAAAAAAAAGGCGCCAACGCGTATCAAAGTCCAAGTTCTTCGCGCGCTACCGTTGGAGCTCAAGTTCGACGTCAGACGACCACCCGAATTCCGTCGACCCACGGCTCGGGAGCACCCTGAGTGATCGACCGGAGCCTCTCCGCACGTCCGCCGTCCTCCTCGTCTCTCCTCCCGACTCCCCGCCAAAACTCAGTCCACAGTCATATCATACAGCATGGCATCCGAAAACAAAACGATACATAACCACCATTGGCTAATAGAACCTGGTTATCTCATTTAAAGTAAAACAAACTGTTAGCGCAAACTCTCTGCAGCGTTAAAACACAATAAAGCCGCATTCCACAGATTAACATAACAAAATCGCCATTTTAAATGTAACAAAAGAAAGACCCCGTACACTCTCCCCCCACCTCAAAAAGTCATGCCCTCATGACGTTAACAGAATTCACTAGTACTCCTTGTAAAACACAAAACCCAACCCAGGTGCATAACCCAGTGACATAACTTTGCAGGGCAGTAGAGATCACACCCTGCTCTCCCGGCGCTATATAAGTGAGTCTTTCCGGGGGGTGCCTACTCCTCTGAGGCCTCAGGACTTCCTCTGTGGACTCTCCCTGTTCAGACACCCCAGTTGACCCCTCGGGCCTGTCTGACGGACCTTCCCCTTCACCGGGATCCCTCTGCCCCGGTGAACCCTCTGGCTCGGGTTCTGCCTCCACCCTCTCCTCCCCCAATCCCGGCTGTAATACAGGCGGCTCTGCAACACCCTCCCTCGGTTCCCCTGACTCAGTGATGGAAGGGCCAAGAGTCTCTTCTCCCGGCACCGGGGAATCAGCGAACGGAAGCAGGTACCACACGTCCGAATCATCATCTTCCGATGACGTGTCCCTTCTCGAGGTGGGGACCGGCCCCGTTTTCTTCGCAGCGGGCTCTTCCCGCGCCCCGCGCCCTCGCAGAGTCCTCGTACTAGGAGTAAACTCCCATTCGGGCTCTGGGTCCATCTTCACCTCTCGACCCAGAGGCAACAGGTGGTTCCGATGGAGTACCTTGACAGGCCCCTGCCTGCCCTCAGGTCTCACCCGGTAAACCGGGAGATTCGGCATCTGACTCTCCACCACATATGGGGTGGCTGCCCAAAGGTCCGCCAACTTGTGCTTACCCTGTAGTCCTAAATTCCGGATAAGGACTCGGTCTCCCGGCAATAGCTGGACGAACTTTACCTTCTGATCATACCTCCTTTTATTCCGCTGGTTCTGCTTGGTGGCTGCCGCCTCAGCCAACTCGTACGCCCTTTTCAACTCTCTCCTCATATCGGACACGTACTTCAGACATGGCTTCGAAGGTATTTCCCCCGCTTCAGTCCCAAAACACAGATCAATGGGCAACCTCGCTTCCCGTCCGAACATCAGATAGTAGGGCGAGTACCCCGTAGCATCATTGCGAGCACAATTGTAACAATGAACCAAATGGGCGATGTGCTGACTCCACTTACTCTTCCGTCCAATCTCCAAGGTGCCGAGCCTGTCCAGCAGGGTCCGGTTAAACCTCTCGGGTTGAGGATCACCCTGCGGGTGATAGGGGGTGGTTCTGGACTTTTCAACCCCAAGCATATCCAGCAATTCATGGATAAGCCTGCTCTCGAAGTCCCGTCCCTGATCACTGTGGATCCGCCGGGGAAGGCCATAATGAACAAAGTACTTCTCCCATAACACCTTCGCCACTGTAGTCGCTTTCTGATCCTTAGTAGGAAAAGCCTGCGCATATCTAGTGTAGTGATCCGTGAGGACCAAAACATTCGCGGTATTGCTGGTGTCCGGCTCAATAGACAGGAAATCCATACACACCAGGTCCATGGGTCCTGCACTCTGCAAGTGGGATAACGGAGCTGCCTGCGCAGGCAAGGTCTTCCTCCTGACGCAACGGCTACAGGTCTTACAGTATTCTTCCACCTCCCCCCTCATCCGGGGCCAGTAAAACCGGTCCTTGACTAATCCATAGGTCTTCTCTACCCCTAAGTGCCCGGAATCATTATGTAGAGCCTGAAGCACAGCCTTTCGATACTTCTCAGGCATGACCAGCTGCCAGCGCCGGGGGTGGTCCGGAGGCGACGTGACTCGGTACAGGACGTGGTTCTTCAGCTTCAACCGGGGCCACTCCTTCAGTAGTAGAGGAACGGAGGCATGTTTCGCCTTCTCCATCTGCCCCATATCACCCTGGCTAACCGTGTACCAGATAGTGCCAATGCTTGGGTGATCACGCTGAGCCGCCTTTACTTCCTGGGGACTCAACTCCGGCAGCTGCCGGTTCCTCAGAGCAGTCACATTACAGTAAACAGTGGGTAGCGCGTCATCGTCAGCCCCCAGTTGATCTACTGCCCGATCCGTTCCCATCTGTGCTCCTACTTCCCCGTCGCTCCCAACTTGACACATGGCCTTTACTCCCTGGGCGGGGAGACTCTTCCACTCCTCGGCCGTGCCCGACTCGTCGTGCGCCCGACGAGACAGGGCATCTGCATCGATGTTCCGACTCCCCGGGCGGTACTTCTGGCTGAACTCATAGGAAGACAAGGCTGCTAACCACCGGTGCCCAGTAGCGTCCAGCTTCGCCGAGGTCAGGATATAAGTGAGGGGGTTGTTATTAGTTCTCACCTCAAACTGGGCCCCGTATAGGTAGTCACTCAACTTGTCTACCACCGCCCATTTCAACGCCAAGAACTCCAGCTTGTGAGTGGGATAGTTTCTCTCAGATGGCTACAAGCTCCGACTGACAAACGCCACTGGCCTCAATCCGTTTCCCTGTTCCTGGTACAGAACAGCCCCCAGACCGTCGTGACTGGCATCAGTGTGTAGAACATACGGCTTCCGGGGATCAGCAAAAGCCAACACTGGGGCCTGTGTCAACGCCCTTTTTAGAGATTGGAACGCCTCCTCACATTGAGCATCCCACCTCAATCCAAAAGGCTCCCCCGGGTTCAAGTATCCTCCTACCTCCGACCCTCGGTCTCCCTTCCTCCTCCTCCCCACAGGTGGATAACCACACAGCAGCTGGTTCAATGGATGACTCATTTTCGCATATCCTTTCACGAATCGCCGGTAATATCCGCAAAACCCCAAAAACGAGCGTAAGGCGCTCACCTTCTGAGGTCTCGGCCAGGTGGTGACTGCGGCTATCTCACCCGGATCAGTGACCACTCCATTTCGCGAGATTATGTGCCCGACATAGCTGACCGACTTCTTACAGAACTGGCATTTATCCAGGGAAAGTTTTAACCCTTCCTCTTTCAGCCGACTCACCACCTTCAGCAGCCGCTCCTCATGTTCCTCCAACGTAGATCCAAACACTATCAGGTCGTCCAGGTACACCAATACCTCCAGCAGGTTCATGTCCCCCACTGTCCGCTCCATGAGCCGCTGAAAGGTGGCTGGGGCCCCTGAGATACCTTGGGGCATTCGTTCGACTGGAAAAACCCCAGGGGACAGATAAAGGCTGTCTTCTCCTTATCAGTCTCGCTCATCGGAATCTGGTAATACCCACTCCGCAAATCCAATACACTGAACCACTGTGCACCACTCAGACAGGCCAATGCATCTTCCACCCTCGGGAACAGTGTGGCGGTTCAGGGTCCTATAGTCCACGCACATGCGTACCTTCCCATTTTTCTTCCTTGCCACCACTATGGGGGACGCATATGGGCTTCGGGACTCCGCAATAATCCCTGCATCTTTCAACTGCCGCAAGTGCTGCCGCACATCCTCCACATCTGCTGGGGCCAACCGCCGCAACCTCTCCCTAAACAGGGTGTCAATTTTTACCCAAATGGTGTGCCGAGTGCTCTTGGAAAACCCTACATCAAACTCGCCCTGAGAAAAGACATCCCCTAACTTCAGCATCTTCTCCACCAGCCTGCTCTTATACGCCGGCGGTACAGGGGAGTTTTCAAAATTAAAGGCCTCCTCGGTCAGCCGCCCCCCGTTTCCCAATAGTTCTCCTCCAGTGGGCTTCACGGGGGCGCTGAACATCACTGTCACCGGGAACAAGTGCGCGAGGGGCATCCCGCGCTTAAAGGTGATCTCCCTCTCCGTTATGTTCCGTATCTTCACCCCCATCCGCCGTGCCTGTACAGCTGAGAGCCTCTGCAATTCAGGTCTCACCAGTGCCCCAGCCGGGAACCAGGACTCCCTTTCCAGGTCGTCGGGGGCGTCTACTAGCGGGGGCGTCTACTAGCAGGGCCTCTCCCTGCGGCAATCCGGGGAATCTGGGGGTTCCCATCACTAAT
Organism: Mobula birostris; assembly: GCF_030028105.1. Taxonomy (NCBI): domain Eukaryota; kingdom Metazoa; phylum Chordata; class Chondrichthyes; order Myliobatiformes; family Myliobatidae; genus Mobula; species Mobula birostris. Next base: position 2,040,289 of record NC_092374.1, read on the forward strand.
GCCGCCTCCCCTGGCTGTATCACCTTAGGCCTCGCCTGAGTGCACCACACCGTCCCTCGTTTGCACTCCGGGTCCAGCCCCTGGGGGTCACTCACTCCTTCGTACACTGCTCGGAACACGGGATGTACCGAGAGGGTCTCCAAAAAGTTCTCCCCCCCTTCTTCTTACAGGCTCCCAAGAGCCGTCGCACCAGAGGGGAGTTAGTCCCCACCAACAGGGCAGCACCACCGGTCTCCACCGGGTCCGGACAAACCAACACCAGCGTCTCAAAGGCTTCTGATACTCCCACATCTCCCTCTGAAAATTCCAATCTCACTGACAAGTATCCATCGTACGGGTAATCACCATCACTTATGCCCCAAATCTCCAATGCGTTAAACGGAGTTACTGCCAAATGCTTCAGATATTTGTTGTAGAACGACCGGTACAGTAAGGTAACCTGCGACCCGGTGTCAAGGATGGCTTTCGCAAAGATTCCCTCTATCCGTAGGGACACGCTGGAACGGGGTCCCACCAGTCCATCAGGAATTTGGGCTTGTTCTTTCCGGGGTTCCATAGAGGTTTTCTGGGAACGTGTTCCTCCCGAGACTCCAGTCCATCCCCTCACTGAGCCTCTCTTAAGTTTCCCGACACCTCTCCCTTCTTGGTGGCCTGGGGGCCCTCCCCCCTCGGCGCATCTCGTCTCTCACAATCCTTCCGCAAGTGGCCAGCTTCCCCACAGTGGTAGCACGCCCCCGGCCACTCACATTCCCAGCGGAAATGCCCCTCTCTCCCACAGTTATAGCACCCACTACTCGCCGCCTCTCTCCTCCCGATACGGGCCCCCGAGGACCCCTTGGATTTCTCTGGTCTCACCCCGGCTACCACCTCCTGAACCGCTGAAGACCGTCCCTGAGGGTCCGAGCCCCCTGGTCGGCCCAAAGCACACTCCTCGGCCCGTACTTCTCGGATCAGCCGTCCGAATGATGGAGGGGAGCTCTGCTTAAATGACTGCCGTACACTCCAAGCCACCCTGTCATCCTCCCGGGAACCGCTACATATCTGGCTCATCCTTAATTCCGCCACATCGTCCTCCCTCACCATACCTCGTCGCAGCAACCGCGTAAGCTTTCCTTCCAGCCTGAAAGCATAGTCGGAGAGCTTTTCCCCTCTTCTCTGCCCCATCCGTTGAAACTCTGCTAAATGCCGCCAGGAATCCCCTGACAGTCCAAACACTTCCTCCAAAGCGTCCAAACACTCTGATAGGGAAGCCAAGGGGCGTGCCGCTCTCAGATCGCGGACCACCCGGGCCGCCCTGCCCCTTAAGCTTTCCACCAATCACTGTCTCTTTTCCTCATCCGAAACTGGCCACACCTCTAACAACTGGGATGTATCTTCAACCCAGGTATCATAGTCATCCTCCCCTTCCGGGGTGGGCTTGGCTCCCGAGAAAATTCTCAGCTTCGGGCGGGGCCCCTCAACCCTTCTCGCCAGGGAGGTAATGGCAGCCGTTAACTCGGCAGTCTCCTTAAGCCCATGGGGGCAGGGCCTGGCCAAACCTTCCCACTCCACACCTCTACCTCTTGCTACGGGCACCCGGCCGGGGGCCTCATCTAGCTCCTCCTCCTCCGGCACCTCCTCACTTGCGTCCTCGGGGAGAGTGTGAAGACTCCACGGCCCCGCCTCCCCCGGGGCATGGACTGTCGCTGGTAATTCTAAAGTCATGACGTCGGCACTCGCCCGCACCAACATCCAGCTAGCTTCCAGTTCTTTCCCACCCCTTCTAGCTACAAGTTCTACCTGCCCGATACCTTTAATCAAACTCAACCTTCGCACCAGTACCTCTGCCGAAATGCGATAATCGACCCCGCTTACCACACACGCATGACTCACCGATACCTCCTCCATTTCACACCAACTTACAATCTTATCTCGCTCCATCTTCACACCACTTACCGCAACCACAAGTACAACTTTCCCGAAAAAAAATCCAAATCCCGGACGAGCCCCCACTTGTAACGTTCCGTTATATTGGCTCGTGAATGTCTCGGGGAAATCCCGCCCAGCACCTGCTTCAACAGTCCCCTCAGGGTCAATCGTCGCCCGAATCAATCACAAACATCAATCATCAGCCAGCACACCCAGTAAATTTTAACAAATACACTTTATAGATATTACTAATTCTATGACATTAATATACATTTGATACAGAGAGGAAAGTAATGGGAAAAAAAAGGCGCCAACACTTATCAAAGTCCAAGTTCTTCGCGCGCTACCGTTGGAGCTCAAGTTCGACGTCAGACGACCACCCGAATTCCGTCGACTCACAGCTCGGGACCACCCGAAGTGATCGACCGGAGCCTCTCCGCACGTCCGCCGTCCTCCTCGTCTCCCCTCCCGACTCCCCGCCAAAACTCAGTCCACAGTCATATCATACAGCATGGCATCCGAAAACAAAACGATACATAACCATCCATTGTCTAATAGAACCTGGTTATCTCATTTAAAGTAAAACAAACTGTTAGCGCAAACTCTCTGCAGCGTTAAAACACAACAAAGCCGCATTCCACAGATTAACATAACAAAATCGCCATTTTAAATGTAACAAAAGAAAGACCCCGTACAACAGCAATCTGATGAGCTACCTTAGCAGACACAATATTCTTGCTGACAAGCAGCATGCTGGTCAGAAAACTGACTGACTGTCAGGAGAGGGAAGGGAAATGCCCAGATAGTGGAGAGCACACCTGTGGCTGTCCCCCTCAGCAACAAATATCTTGTTCAGGATGCTGTTGAGGGGGATGACCTGATAGGGGACGCCCATGGTGACCGGGTCTCTGGCACTGAGCCTGGCGCTGTTGTGCAGGAGGGAAGGAGGGAGAAGAGGAATGTGCTAGTCGTAGGGGATAGGGCATATGGTCTTAAGGTACTTAAATGCACGCAGCATAAGGAATAAGGTGGATGATCTTGTTGTACAGCTACAGTTTGGCAGGGATGATATTGTGGCCATCACTGAGACCTGGCTAAAGGATGCATGTCTCTGGGAGCTGAACGTCCAAGGATACACGGTGTATCGGAAGGATAGGAAGGTAGGCAGAGGGGGAGGTGTGGCTTTATTGGAAAGAAATGATACTAAATCATTAGAAAGAGGTGACATAGGATCGGAAGGTGCAGAATCTTTACGGGTTGAGCTAAGGAATAGCAGGGGTAAAAGGACCCTGATGGCGGTTATTTATAGGCCTCCAAACAGCTGCAGTGATGTGGACTACAAATTACAACAGGAAATAGAAAAGGCTTGTCAGAAGAGCAGTGTTATGATAATTGTGGGGGATTTTAACATGCGAGTGGATTGGAAAAATTAGGTCGGTACAGGATCTCAAGAGAGAGAATTTGTAGAATGTCTGCGAGATGGCTTTTTAGAACAGCTTGTTGTTAAGCCCACTAGGGGATCGGCTGTACTGGATTGGGTATTGTGTAATGAACCGGAGGTGATTAGAGAGATTGAGGTGAAGGAACTCTTAGGAGGCAGCGATCATAACATGATTGAGTTCACTGTGAACTTTGAGAAAGAGAAGCCGAAATCTGATATGTCAGTATTTCAGTGGAGTAAAGGAAATTACAGTGGCATGAGAGAAGAACTGGCCAAAGTTGACTGGAAGGGACACTGGCGGGAAAGACGGCAGAGCAGCAGTGGCTGGAGTTTATGTGAGAACTGAGGAATGTACAAGACAGGTATATTCCAAAAAAGAAGAAATTTTTGAAGGGAAAAAGGATGCAACTGTGGCTGACAAGAGAAGTCAAAGCCAAAGCCAAAGTTAAAGCAAAGGACAGGGCATACAAGGAAGCAAAAATTAGTGGGAAGACAGAGGATTGGGAAGTTTTTAAAAAGCTTGCAAAAGGAACCTAAGAAGGACATTAAGAGAGAAAAGATTAACTATGAAAGGAAGCCAGCAAATAATATCAAAGAGGATACTAAAAGCTTTTTCAAGTATATAAAGAGTAAAAGACAGGTGAGAGTAGATATAGGACCGATAGAAAATAATACTGGAGAAATTATAATGGGAGATAAGGAGATGGCGGAGGAACTGAACGAGTATTTTGCATCAGTCTTCACTAAGGAAGACATCAGCAGTATACCAGACACTCAAGGGTGGCAGGGAAGAGAAGTGTGCGCAGTCACAATTACGACAGAGAAAGTACTCAGGAAGCTGAATAGGCTAAAGGTAGATAAATCTCCCGGACCAGATGGAATGCACCCTCGTGTTCTGAAGGAAGTAGCAGTGGAGATTGTGGAGGCATTAGCAATGATCTTTTAAAAGTCGATAGATTCTGGCTTGGTTCCGGAGGACTGGAAGATTGCAAATGTCACTCTGCTATTTGAGAAGGGGGCAATAAAGCAAAAAGGAAATTATAGACCTGTTAGCTTGACATCGGTGGTTGGGAAGTTGTTGGAGTCGATTGTCAAGGATGAGGTTACAGAGTACCTGGAGGCATATGACAAGATAGGCAGAACTCAGCATGGATTCCTTAAAGGAAAATCCTGCCTGACAAACCTATTACAATTTTTTGAGGAAATTACCAGTAGGCTAGACAAGGGAGATGTAGTGGATGTTGTATATTTGGATTTTCAGAAGGCCTTTGACAATGTGCCACACATGAGGCTACTTAACAAGATAAGGGCCCATGGAATTACGGGAAAGTTACATACATGGATAGAGCATTGGCTGATTGGCAGGAAACAGAGAGTGGGAATAAAGGGATCCTACTCTGGTTGGCTGCCGGTTACCAGTGGTGTTCCACAGGGGTCCGTGTTGGGGCTGCTTCTTTTTACATTGTACATCAACGATTTGGATTATGGAATAGATGGTTTTGTGGCTAAGTTTGCTGATGATACAAAGATAGGTGGAGGGGTCAGTAGTGCTGAGGAAACAGAGAGTTTGCAGGGAGACTTGGATAGATTGGAAGAATGGGCAGAGAAGTGGCAAATGAAATACAATGTTGAAAGTGTATGGTTATGCACTTTGGCAGAAGAAATAAACTGGCAGACTATTATTTAAATGGGGAAAGAATTCAAAGTTTGGAGATGCAACGGGACTTGGGAGTCCTCGTGCAGGATACCCTTAAGGTTAACCTCCAGGTTGAGTCAGTAGTGAAGAAGGCGAATGCAATGTTGGCATTCATTTCTAGAGGAATAGAGTATAGGAGCAGGGATGTGATGTTGAGGCTCTATAAGGCGCTGGTGATACCTCACTTGGAGTACTGTGGGCAGTTTTGGGCTCCTTATTTAAGAAAGGATGTGCTGACATTGGAGAGGGTACGGAGAAGATTCACTGGAATGATTCCGGGGATGAGAGGGTTAAGATATGAGGAACGTTTGTCCGCTCTTGGACTGTATCCTTGGAGTTTAGAAGAATGAGGGGAGACCTCATAGAAACATTTCGAATGTTGAAAGGCATGGACAGAGAGGATGTGGCAAAGTTGTTTCCCATGATGGGGGAGTCTAGTATGAGAGGGCATGACTTAAGGATTGAAGGGCACCCATTCAGAACAGGGATGTGAAGAATTTTTTTTTAGCCAGAGGGTGGTGAATCTGTGGAATTTGTTGCCATGGGCGGCAGTGGAGGCCAAGTCATTGGGTGTATTTAAGGCAGAGATTGACAGGTATCTGAGTAGCTAGGGCATCAAAGGTTATGGTGAGAAGGTGGGGGAATGGGACTAAATGGGAGAATGGATCAGCTCATGATAAAGTGGTGGAGCAGACTCGATGGGCCGAATGGCCGACTTCTGCTCCTTTATCTTATGGTCTTATGGTATTATGCTTTTAGGAAGCATAGATTATGCGAGTCTCAGCCTATCCTGACAATAAATGACCTGGCCAAGAATTTTGATAACAATGTCATCAATGATTTAGTAGTGCTCGACTTCTCCAAAGCGTTTGATGTTATTCCCCACCAAAGATTCCTTAGGAAGCTCGATTTCTACGGTGTTCACTCCAATACTAAAAGATGGTATTCCAGTTTCTTGACAAGAGGTTTTCAGCATGTGTGCGTGAATGGAAAAAGTTCTAAATGGCGTCCAGTGTTAACTGGTAAACCCCAGGGTACAGTCCTGGGCCCTCATTTGTTTTTACTTTACATTAATGACATCCATGAAAAAGTCACAAGCACCACCAGATTTTTTGCTGATGATTGTTTGATATATCAGCCAATTAAGTCAGCTGATGATGAAGATGCTCTCCAAAAAGATCTTGATAGTATGGTTGAGTGGTCTCAACAACGGGGCATGCAGTTCAATCCTCCCAAATGTGAAACCATGCGTGTCGCCAGGAAGAGAAAACCAGGTAAAACATCATATGACATCCTGGGTGTCACCCTTGAAGAAACCAAACAGATCAAGCATCTTGGTATCAAAATCCAAAATGATCTGCACTGGAAGAGTCAGACGCATCACGCAACAGGAGTCCTAAATTTTTTGAGACGCAATTTCATCATTGTTCAGCTTCAGTTAAGGAGAAGTTGTACCTCACCATTGTTAGGCCACATTTGGAATATTCAGTTGCTGCCTGGGACCCATACACAAACAAAAACACGACTTCCATCGAGTGAATCCAAAGACAGGCAGCCCGATTTGTCACAAATACCTATCAGAGAGAAGCGAGTGTTACTGAACTTTTAAATTCATTAAAGTGGAACTCTCTCCAAGTTAGACGTGAAACACACCGCCCGACCTGTTTTTACAAAATGTTAACTGGTCAGCTGGACATAGACTACCAATCCCACGTCAAACCCAAACCTATTAGGAGCAGACGGTGGCACTCAACTCAATTTGAAATACTAACTACCAAGTCAGATGTGTACAGCAATTCATTTTCCCCCGCACAATTAAAGCATGGAATAATCTTCATCCTAACAGTCACACAACCAAACCCAATTAAAATTAAGGCAGCTTTTCTTCTTCAAAAATCTCCTTCCTAAGTCCACCCTCCGCCACCTCCAGTTTAAATTCCACACGGAATATTTTGGAGGATCGGGAACCAAGAACCAGGGAGTAGGCACTCCGAGTGCACAATTCCAAAGGTTTCCCTCCCCACACGGTTCCCCCCGCCCTCACCAGCCCGGAGGCCCCGCGTTCCGGAGATGTCTCCCCAACAGAGGGCCCCTGCACAACAGGGCTATCCTCCAGCTCTGGGGGTGGGGGGAGCTCTGCACCCACGGTCTGAACCAGGGGTACATCCTCCTCCTCCTGATCCCCAATCCCTCCGCTGTTTCAGGCCGCGGATATGCTGAGGCACACCGACCTCCATCAACGGCATCCTCAGCCTCCGGCACCACCCCCCGCCCCAGGTTCTGGCTGGATTTCGGGAGCCACGAGATCTCCGGGCTCGGTTCAACACCGACTACCTGTTCCTTCTCGCCTTCTCCTGGGGAGAAGACTTCAAATGGCTTTTTCTTCCCTATTCGCCTTCGTGCCCGCCACCCTGAACCCACCCTTCCCGTCACCTGCCCGTGTCCAACCACGACTTCCAAACACGGGGGTGGGGGTAACAGGGGGAGAAGGGACAGTCGGGGGGGGGGGTCACCGGAGGAAGGCCCAGCGGTATCACCCTGCGCCTCCGAGGCAGAGTTGGCCGCCGGACATTACCAGCAATTCTTCCGAATATGCCCGAACTCCTTAAGGCATGAAACCTCGGGCGGCCCACATCCCACGGGACGGTATTGCCCCTCAAAATAACCCTGAAGCCACCCTCAGCATCCCCACCCCGCTCCAGCTGCTCCAGAGGGCACTGAAATGAGAATAGATGCTCATAACCCTGAGGATGTGCCCTGCACCGTATCGGGATTATTTCTGAACGCACCGCTTCCGACGGAGCCCAGGTAGGGGAAAAGGGGCTTGTCAGGGGGTGGACTGGACATGGGTGCGGATGTCAGAGAGGATTATCACCTGTCCGGTGCTGCACAAACGCTCCTCGCCTTTAACCCCTGACTCAGGGCCAAACACACACCCCCTCACTGACTGCAAATGGAAAAGTGTTTCCCGTTCAAAACCGCTTCCGCAACGACGCGCTCACGGCCCCCAGCAGTCTCCGCCATGGTCTTTACGGCGGCATTCCTGCCGACTGAAGCAGGCTGTACAGCGTTCTCTAAAGTCAGTCATTTGAACGGGGGGTGGGGGGTTCCTCTTCGTGAACCAGCAGCTTTGCGCAAAGGACTTGTCCGCGCCCTGCCATGACGCCGTTCCATTTCAAAAGTTCCAACACAGGTCCTGGGAGGGGGCAGAGTCTACACCCAGCGGAACACCAGGAAACGGTCAAAAATACAGTCCAGAGACAAACTGGAGGGAACAGGGACGGGAGGGCAGGGAACTCTGTGCCGTGTTAAATGAAACTTCAGCGCCGTCTGCGCAGCGGTCGCGAAGAGGCGAAAACGTTTCCCCGCCCGTTCCGCTGCTCCAAAGTGCAAAGTCCTTTTCACCTCGCTGCCCTGGGCTAGATACTCCGAACGAGAGGCATTTTCTGCTGTTACAAACGGAAAACATCCGTCCCCGCTCCCGGCAAAGTCAGACCCTGGCAATCCGCCAGCCGCTTTCACTGCTCAGCACCGAGAGACACGGCCCGGAAAACTTACGGAAACACACAAACACGAGGAATTCTGCAAATGCTGGAAATACAAGCAACACACATCAAAGTTGCTGGTGAACGCAGCAGGCCAGGCAGCATCTCTAGGAAGAGGTACAGTCGACGTTTCAGGCCGAGACCCTTCGTCAGGACTAACTGAAGGAAGAGTTAGTAAGAGATTTGAAAGTTGGGAGGGGGAGGGGGAGATCCAAAATGATAGGAGAAGACAGGAGGGGGAGGGATGGAGCCAAGAGCTGGACAGGTGATTGGCAAAGGGGATACGAGAGGATCATGGGACAGGAGGCCCAGGGAGAAGGAGAAGGGGGAGGGGGAGGGGGCGGAAAACCCAGAGGATGGGCAAGGGCTATAGTCAGAGGGAGAAAAAGGAGAGAGAGAGAAAGAATGTGTGTATAAAAATAAATAACGGTTGGGGTACGAGGGGGAGGTGGGGCATTAGCGGAAGTTAGAGAAGTCGATGTTCATGCCATCAGGTTGGAGGCTACCCAGACGGAATATAAGGTGTTGTTCCTCCAACCTGAGTGTGGCTTCATCTTTACAGTAGAGGAGGCCGTGGATAGACATGTCAGAATGGGAATGGGATGTGGAATTAAAATGTGTGACCGCTGGGAGATCCTGCTTTCTCTGGCGGACAGAGCGTAGATGTTCAGCAAAGCGGTCTCCCAGTCTGCGTCAGGTCTCGCCAATATATAAAAGGCCACATCGAGAGCACCGGACGCAGTATATCACCCCAGCCGACTCACAGGTGAAATGTCGCCTCACCTGGAAGGACTGTCTGGCGCCCTGAATGGTGGTAGGGGAGGAAGTGTAAGGGCATGTGTAGCACTTGTTCCGCTTACACGGATAAGGGCCAGGAGGGAGATCAGTGGGGAGGGATGGGAGGGGGGACGAATGGACAAGAGATCGCGTAGGGAGCGATCCCTGCGGAAAGCAGAGAGAAATGGGGAGGGAAAGATGTGCTTAGTGGTGGGATCCCGTTGGAGGTGGCGGAAGTTACGGAGAATAATATGTTGGACCCGGAGGCTGGTGGGGTGGTAGGTGAGGACAAGGGGAACCCTATTCCTAGTGGGGTGGCGGGAGGATGGAGTGAGAGCAGATGTGCGTGAAATGGGGGAGACGCGTTTGAGAGCAGAGTTGATAGTGGAGGAAGGGAAGCCCCTTTCTTTAAAAAAGGAGGACATCTCCCTCGTCCTGGAATGAAAAGCCTCATCCTGAGAGCAGATGCGGCGGAGACGGAGGAATTGCGAGAAGGGGATGGCATTTTTGCAAGAGACAGGGTGAGAAGAGGAATAGTCCAGATAGCTGTGAGAGTCAGTAGGTTTATAATAGGCATCAGTGGATAAGCTGTCTCCAGAGACAGAGACAGAAAGATCTAGAAAGGGGAGGGAGGTGTCGGAAATGGACCAGGTAAACTTGAGGGCAGGGTGAAAGTTGGAGGCAAAGTTAATAAAGTCAACGAGCTCAGCATGTGTGCAGGAAGCAGCGCCAATGCAGTCATCGATGTAGCGAAGGAAAAGTGGGGGACAGATACCAGAATAGGTACGGAACATAGATTGTTCCACAAACCCAACAAAAAGGCAGGCATAGCTAGGACCCATACAGGTGCCCATGGCTACATCTTTAGATTGGAGGAAGTGGGAGGAGCCAAAGGAGAAATTATTAAGAGTAAGGACTAATTCCGCTAGACGGAGCAGAGTGGTGGTAGAGCGGAACTGATTAGGTCTGAAATCCAAAAGGAAGCAGAGAGCTTTGAGACCTTCCTGATGGGGGATGGAAGTATATAGGGGACTGGACATCCATGGTGAAAATAAAGCGGTGGGGGCCATGGAACTTAAAATCATCGAAAAAATTCAGAGCGTGAGAAGTGTCACGAACATAGGTAGAAGGGATTGAACTAGGGGGGATAAAACCGTGTCGAGGTATGCAGAAATGAGTTCGGTGGGGCAGGGGCAAGCTGAGACAATAGGTCTGCCAGGACAGGCAGGTTTGTGGATCTTGGGTAGGAGGTAGAAATGGGAAGTGCGAGGTGTGGGAACTATAAGGTTGGTAGCAGTGGATGGGAGATCCCCTGAGCGGATAAAGTCGGTGATGGTGTGGGAGACAATGGCCTGGTGCTCCTTAGTGGGGTCACGATCGAGGGGTAAATAAGAGGAGGTATCCGCGAGTTGTCGCTGTGCCTCGGCAAGGTAGAGGTCAGTACGCCAGACTACAACAGCACCCCCCCTATCGGCGGGTTTAATAGTAAGGGTAGGATTAGTGCGGAGGGAGTGGAGAGCAGAGCGTTCGGAAGGAGTGAGATTGGAATGGGAACAGGATGCGGTGAAGTCGAGACTGTTGATGTCCCGTCGGCAATTAGCGAGAAAGAGATCCAGAGCAGGCAGAAGACCAGAGCGGGGTGTCCATGAAGAAGAGGAGGGTTGAAGACGGGAGAAGGGGTCATCGGTGGGGGTGGAAGAGTCCTTGCCGAAGAAGTAGGCTCGGAGACGGAGACGGCGGAAGAAAAGTTCCGCATCATGGCGAATACGGAACTCGCTGAGGTGTGGGCGAAGGGGGACAAAGGTGAGGCCCTTACTGAGAACAGAGCGTTCTGCCTCCGACATTTGAAGGTCGGAGGGGATGGTAAAGACCCGGCACGGATGAGAGCTGGGATCAGAGGGGGGAGGGGGGAGGCTGGGGGTGTCAGTGGAGAGGGGAGGGTTGGGGTGAGAGGAAGATGGAGCCTCTGAGTACCCAGGAGCTGACGATGGGATCTGAGGGAGACGGGATTGCAGAGTGTTGGTGGGGGAAGGGTAGACAGGAGTCACAATAGCAGCACATAAAGACCCGCCTGGAGTTCAAGGCTGGAGTCGCAGTTGGAGGTTGTGCAATCGCTTTGAAGGTGTCCATGGTCGTTGGAGCCGCATTGATGGTGCTGGAGTCCGGGTTTTGAATATGCCCTGGGTTGCTGGAGCCGCCGAGATCAATGGCGGGGGCCGCAATCCGAAATTCGTGCCGGCTAGCGTCGGGGCCAGCAGGTTCTGGGGTCTGCAGATGTACGATCTTGCGATCCTAGCCTAACGTGACAAAGTCAAAGAAACAGTGATCGCAGGCGTGGAGCCGTATCTTTTTAAGGAGAGGGAAGTTTTCTCTCCCCCGCAATTTACTGTGGACTGGCCAGCATCGAATATCAACCCGCAGTCAGGAGATGAGTGGTGTCTCTTGGTTTGAGGAGTATTTACCATGTTGTTGTAACCAAGTTCTGTTCTGTTTAGCTGATTCAAGTCTGGAATCCCGAACAGTTCTGCTGAGTTTGTAAACATTTTGGGTAAATAGAACCCCTATTTTTTTCACCTTTACCTGCTCTCCCAGCTTTATGCTTACCCTGATCCTTCACACAGTAAAACATTACCAAGATCACAAGACAAAGGAGCAGAAGTAGGCCATTCGGCCCATCGAGTCTGCTCTGCCACTCCACCATGAGCTAAACTATTCTCCCATCTAATTCCAATTCCCGGCTTTTTCCCCATATCCCTTGATACCCTGACTAATTAGATACCTATCAATCTCCTCAAACACCTTCAATAATCAGGCCTCCACAGCTGTACGTGACAACGAATTCCACAAATCCACGACCTTCTGGCTAAAAAATTTCTCCTCATCTCTGTTTTAACTGGGTACCCTCTAATTCTAAGACTGTGGCCTCTTGTCCTGGACTCACCCACCAAGGGAAACAGCCTTTCCACATCTACTCTGTCCAACCATTTCAACATTCGAAATGTTTCTATGAGATCCCCTCTCATTCTTCTTTACTCTAATGAATACAATCCAAGAGCTGACAAACGCTCTTCATATGTTAGCCCTTGCATTCCAGGAATCATCCTCGTAAATCTTCTCTGAACTCTCTCCAACATCAATACATCCTTTCTAAGATAGGGGCCCAAAACTGCACACAGTATTCCAAATGAGGTCTCACCAGTGCCCCATAGAGCCTCATCAACACCTCCTTACTCATACACTATTCCTCTTGAAATGAATGCCAACATAGCATTCGCTTTCCTTACCGCCAATCCAACCTGGTGGTTAAACTTTAGAGTATCCTGCACGAGGACCCCCAAGTTCCTTTGCACTTCCGAGTTTTGAATTTTCTCCCCATCTAAATAATAATCTGCCCAGTTATTTCTTCTTCCAAAATGTACAACCGTATATTTCTCAACATTATATCTCACCTGCCATTTCTTTTCCCACTCTCCTAAACTGACTAAGTCTCTCTGCAACCTTTCTGTTTCTTCAACACTTCCTGCTCCTCCACCTATCTTAGTGTCATCCGCAAACTTAGCCACAAAACCATTTAATCCATAATCCAAATCATCGATATACATTGTAAAAAAGATATTACATTCTCCCCCCACCAAATTTAGTCATGTCCTCATGACGTTGAGATAATTCGCCAACCTTTCCTGCAAATACAAAGCCCAATCCAGGTTCAAAAGGCAGTGGCATAGCTCCCCAGAACAGTGGAGATCACGCCCTGTTCCCCAGGCGCTACATAGGCCAACCTAATTCTCTGAGACCTCCGTACCTCCTCACCTAACTCTTCAGGCTCAGACTCTACTGGGGATACGTTGGGTCGACTTGGCGAATCCTCCCTTGAGCTATCACTCATGCCCCCCTGTAACCCGGACCCCCCTGTCCCATGTCCAGGCCCCGCTTCCTCTCCTTCAGGGTCCTGCTGTAACCCCGGCTGCCCACAGATAGCCCTCCCCACTTCACCTGACTCAGGGGGACAAGGGCCAGGAGTCTCTTTCTCAGTCACTGGGGAGTTAGTGAAAGGCAGCAGATCCTCATCCTCCAAATCAGTATCCCTCTCAGGGGTGGGGTCCGGCCTAACCTCACCTGTTGGGGGCCCAGTAGTCCCCCATGTTTCTGAAGAGTCCTCTTACGAGGTGTAGGCTGCAAGTCGGGCCCTGGGTCTACCTGCAGCTCTCGTCCCAGGGGCAGCAGGTGGTTCCGATGGAGAATCTTGACAGGCCATTTCCCTCCTCTGGTCTCACCTGGAAAACTGGTAGGTTTGGCGTCTGACTCTCCACCGCATCGGGTGTGGCCGCCCAGCGGTCAGCCAACTTGTGCTTTCCAGGTAGTCCCAAATTCCTTATGAGGACTCCGTCTCCCAGCAGGAGTTGGGAGAACCTCACCATCTGATCATACCTCCTCTTATTCCCTTGATTCTGCTGGGCAGCCGCAACCCCAACTAATTCATAAGCCCTTTTCAAATCTCTTCTCATGTCGGACACATATTTCAGATAAGTCTTCAGTGGTAGGTCACCCTCATCAGTCCCAAAACAAAGGTCAATGGGCAACCTCCCCTCATGCCCAAACATCAGATAATATGGTGAGTACCCAGTCGCTTCATTTCGTGTACAATTATAACTGTGAACCAGGTGCCCAATATGTTGACTCCACCTGCTCTTCTTGCTGATCTCCAGGGACCTGAGCATGTCTAGCAAGGTTGGATTAAACCTCTCAGGCTGGGGATCGCCCTGCGGGTGATAGGGCATGGTCCGCGACTTCTCAACTCCAAGCATGCCCAGTAACTCACAGATGAGTCTGCTCTCAAAATCCTGTCCCTGGTCACTACCTATTCACCTGGGGAACCATAATAAATGAAATACTTCTCCCATAACACATTTGCCACCATAGTCACCCTCTGGTCCTTGGTAGGAAAAGCCTGAGCATATCTGGTGTCGTGGTCCGTGATGACTAGGACATTCACCGTGTTGCTGGCATCGGGTTCTATGGACAGGAAATCCATACACACGGAGTCCAGGGGCCCTGCACTCTGCAAGTGGGACAAGGGAGCTGCCCACATAGGCAGCGTATGAGGGGAATGCACGACTTGCAGTGTTCCTCGACCTCTGCCTACATTCGGGACCAGTAAAACCGGTCTCTGAGCAATCCATAGGTCTTTTCCACCCCCAAATGTCCAGAATCATCATGAAGTGACTTCAACGTCAACCACCTTATTCCTTATGCTGCGTGCGTTTAAGTACAACACCTTAAGACCAGTATTTAGTACTTTTTGCTTTGATTGCACCGCAACTCATCCCAATGGCTGCAAATTTGCCCCATCACCTGCCTGTCTTTCCTGACATCTTTACTGCTCACTATGTTAGATTTATTTCTGCTTTCCCATTCCTCCGCTCTATCATTCCGGTTCCCATCACCCTGCCAAATTAGTTTAAACCCTCCCTGACAGCTCTATTAAACCTTCCTGCCAGGATATTGGTCCCCTTCGGGTTCAGGTGTAACCTGTCCTGTTTGAACAGGTCATACTTCCCCCAGAAGAGATCCCAATGATCCAAGAATCTGAAGCCCTACTCCCTACACCAGTCTCTCAGCCACGCATTCATCTGCCTGATCTGACTACTCTTGCCCTCGCTAGCACGTGGCACAGGTAGCAATCCCGAGATTACTACCCTGGAGGTCCTGCTTCTCAGCTTCCTTCCTAACTCCCGGAAATCTCTCTTCAGGACCTCCTCCCTTCTCCTATCTATGTCATTGGTACCAACATGTACCAAGACAAACGGCTGCTCACCCTCCCCCTTCAGAATATTCAGGACTCGATCCGAGACATCCTGTACCCTGGCACCTGGGAGGCAACACACCATGCGGGTATCTCTGTCAGGCTCACAGAATCTCCTGTCCGTTCCCCTGACTATGGAATTCCTCTTCTCCCTCCTTCCCTCCTGCACAACAGCGCCAGGCTCAGTGCCAGAGACCCAGTCACCGTGGGCATCCCCAGTCAGGTCATCCCCCTCAACAGCATCCAGAACAAGATCTTTGTTGCTGAGGGGGACAGCCACAGGGGTGCCCTCCACTATCCAGGCATTTCCCTTCCCTCTCTTGACAGTGACCCAGTTTTCTGACCCCTGTAGCCTAGGGATGACTACCTCCCTGTAGCTCCTGTCTATCACCTCTTCACTTTCCCTGATCAGCAGTAGGTCATCAAACTGCAGCTCCAGATCCCTAACACGGTCTCTGAGGAGCTGCATCTTGGTGCACCTGGCGCAGATGTGACCATCAGGGAGGCTGGAGGTCTCCCAGGATTCCCACATCAGACACCCTGAACAAAGCACTAACCCTGCAGGCATGCTACCTAATTCTACAGGAATGAAACAGGAAAAATGAGTCTACTGACCCACTTATCTCGACAAATTTGGTATCCGGCCCAAAGCAGCCACGCACTTCCTCAAAAGCAGCTCGAAACCCTGGGTGCACGGACAATGTTCCCAGAAACCTCTCCCCAGCCTTCTCCTTGCAGGCCCCCATGAGACTCCTCACCAGAGGGGTGTTGGTCCCCACCAGAATTGAAACGCCGCCCGTCTCAACGGGGTCCAGACAAACCAGCACCAATGTATCAAGGACCTCAGACACTCCCACATTGGCCTCCAAGAACACCAACTTCACTGACAAATAACCATCGTACAGATAATCACCAGCACTGATACCCCAGATCTCCAGTGCACTGAATGGTGTCAATGGTAAATGCTGTAGATACTGGTTGTAAAATGATCGGTGCCTAATGTGACCTGTGACCCGGTGTCAAGTATGGTTTTAGAATAGATTCCCTCTATCCGTAGCGACACACTGGAGCGTGGTCCCAGTAAGCCTTCCGGAAATGGGTCTTTCACTTTCGGGAGTTCCTTGGTACATTGCTGGGAACGTGTTCCCCCAGAGACACCAGGCCGTTGCCTCACTGGGTCTCCTATAAGTTTCCTGACACCTCTCCCTGCTTAGGTACCCGGGGGCTCACTCCCCGAGGGGCTTCCTGCCGCTCACATTCCCGCTGGAAGTGCCCCTCTCCCCACAGTTATAGAAGACGCTACCGGCCGCCCCTCCTCTCGCAAAGCTCCAGCCACCCGCAGCCCTCTACGTCATGCTTCCCCTTGTGGGGGGGGTGGGGGGGCCTCTCTACCAGTCCTATCATATGGAGGGTCCACACCCGCTGTTAACACCCGGGACATCTCAGTTCTCAGCTCTGCCACCATCTCCTTTATGTATGATTTCCCGGGTTGGGCTGGCCACGGTTACTTCACCACAAGGGGCTACTACCGAGGGGATTGTACCCTGCTGATGGGAGTCCTCTCGTGGCCCCAACGCGTTCTCCTCCTCCCGCACCTCTCTGATCAGCTGAACAAATAAGGGAGGGGGTGCATTTTACGGGACTGTCAGAGACCCCAGGCAATCATGTCCTGGGGCTGGGCGCCCATGGCTACCTGGTCCATCCTTAACTTACCCACCGCAGCTGCCTGAATGACCCCCCCGGTGCCGCAAACTGTTTAGCTGTCTGTCTAGTCAGGAAAGGTACGTGGAAAGTTTCTGTCCCTTCTCCCTCGGGGGTGGGTGTTATTCCAGAGAAAATTCACAGCTTCCGGCGGGGATCTGCTGCCTTATTCGCCAGGGAGGCGAGGGCTGACGCCAACTCAGAACCCTCACTCTTCACTGGGGGACGGGGACTAATTAAACTTTCCAAATCCCACCACTCTTTCCCCTCACTCCTCCGCGATGATAGAACCCTGTCTCTGAAATCTCTGCCCCAGCTGCGGGCAACTCAGCTTGTGACCCGTGACCCAGCCTGCTGGGCTCCCTTCTCCTCCTCCCTGACAGTATGGACGGGCCACGGCCCCACCTCACCTGGGGCACCAATAACCGGGGGGCAGTCCCACCGCCATTACGTCTGACCTAAGACAAGGTCTGAGCTCGCCATTTTATCAAACCTTCACGCTACAATTTCAACCTTGCCAACAGCTTTAACCATACTCAAACAGCGAATTAACAATTCATCCGGGGTATGAATATCCACCCCACTCGACACGCACGCGTTAATTCCCGGCAATTCCACAGAGGCCGACCACTGCTGTAACCCAAGAACATCCACACCAGCAGAGAGTTACAGATTTAAACAGGGCGATCACACAGCATCCAACAGAATCAATCCCGGATGAGCCCCCACAATTGTAACCCTCAGGCTCGCCCAGCTCCTGTTCGTCTAGGGGAATCAGCCTTCGGACCCACCAAACTGAGTAATCACGTTTGTGTGGAGGCTGCGTGATGTACCCCCAGATAAAAACCCACAACGCAAAATATCAGACAGTACACCATATGCAATTAAATGATAGACTTTATGAATCTTAATCTGAATATAGGGTTAGTAATGAAAATAAAGAAAACAAAAGAAGGGCCCAAGTCAAAATCAAAGTGCCAGTTGGAGCTCACTCTGTAGCCATTCTTCCACCATCAATCTCCTCCGAGCGTCGCTGACCTTCGGACCCTCAGGTCCCAGTCCAATCCGTCCGGTGGTCTACCAGCTCTCTCCACTTGCATCTTCCCTCTTCATCTCTCCTCGACAACTGATCACGAAAACACAGCTCCCAGACACACCAGAAAGAACAATATTTCCTCATTGGCCACCCCTGCATACAAAACCCCGTTATCTCCAGCCATAACCCAAACATTGCTGCTACAGAGAACCCATTACCTCAGCAGTGAACATTACAGAGAAGCCATTACATTAGCATTAGCAGTAAAACATTACAAAGAAGCCGTTACACGTGAGTGTTGTGTGACTGGACATTGTCCATATGTATCTTGCGACCGGACGTTGTCCGTGTGTCTCGTGTGACTGGACGTTGTCCGTGTGTCCCGTGTGACCGGTCGCCGTCCGTGTGTCCCGTGTGACCAGTCGCTGTTCGTGTGTGTCATGTGACCGGACGCTGTACGTGTGTCCCGTGTGACCGGACACAGTCCGTGTATCGTGTGACCAGACGCTGTCCGTGTGTCCCGTGTGACCGGTCGCCGTCCGTGTGTCCCGTGTGACCAGTCGCTGTTCGTGTGTGTCGTGTGACCGGACACTGTCCGTGTATCGTGTGACCGGACGCCGTCCGTGTGTGTCGTGTGACCGGACACAGTCCGTGTGCCTCGAAGTGACCGGACACGGTCCGTGTGTCTTGTGTGACCGGACGCTGTCTGTGTGTCCCGTGTGATCGGTCGCTGTCCGTGTGTGTCATGTGACCAGACACTGTCCATGTGTGTCATGTGACCAGACACTGCCTGTGTGCATCGTATGACTAGACACTGTGTGTCTCGTGTGACTGTACAACGCAGTTGGTATGTTGTGGGTGATGAACTCCTTTGCTGCACCGAGTTCTGTTCAAAGCTCCAACCTGCTGGTTCGTTCAGACTGAGAGAGGAAGCTGGCGATACCAGTTCTTCAGCAAGGACAGTCAGAATGGTGAGGGATCGAGAGTTGTCAGTGCAGGGAGAGGGGCCAGTCTTAGTGGGGAGAGAGTTTGGGAGATGTATCAGTGTAGGAAGAGGTTGTTTGTCAGATAGAGGGGAGTGATAGGGAGAGTGGTGGTATCAGAGGGAAGTGATGGGGAGAGTGGTGGTATCAGAGGGGAGTGGTAGGGAGAGTGGGAGTATCAGAGGGGAGTGATAGGGAGAGTGGGAGTATCAGAGGGGAGTGGTAGGGAGAGTGGTGGTATCAGAGGGGAGTGATAGGGAGAGTGGGAGTATCAGAGGGGAATGATAGGGAGAGTGCTGGTATCAGAGGGGAGTGATAGGGAGAGTGGTGGTATCAGAGGGGAGTGATAGGGAGAGTGGGAGTATCAGAGGGGAGTGATGGGGAGAGTGGGAGTATCAGAGGGGAGTGATAGGGAGAGTGGGAGTATCAGAGGGGAGTGATGGGGAGAGTGGGAGTATCAGAGGGGAGTGATGGGGAGAGTGGGAGTATCAGAGGGGAGTGATAGGGAGAGTGGGAGTATCAGAGGGGAGTGATGGGGAGAGTGGTGGTATCAGAGGGAAGTGATGGGGAGAGTGGGAGTATCAGAGGGGAGTGATAGGGAGAGTGGGAGTATCAGAGAGGAGTGATAGGGAGAGTGGGAGTATCAGAGGGGAGTGATAGGGAGAGTGGTGGTATCAGAGGGAAGTGATGGGGAGAGTGGGAGTATCAGAGGGGAGTGATAGGGAGAGTGGGAGTATCAGAGGGGAGTGATAGGGAGAGTGGGAGTATCAGAGGGGAGTGATAGGGAGAGTGGGAGTATCAGAGGGGAGTGATAGGGAGAGTGGGAGTATCAGAGGGGAGTGATGGGGAGAGTGGGAGTATCAGAGGGGAGTAATGGGGAGAGTGGTGGTATCAGAGGGGAGTGATAGGGAGAGTGGTGGTATCAGAGGGGAGTGATAGGGAGAGTGGTGGTATCAGAGGGGAGTGATAGGGAGAGTGGGAGTATCAGAGGGGAGTGATGGGGAGAGTGGGAGTATCAGAGGGGAGTGATGGGGAGAGTGGGAGTATCAGAGGGGAGTGATGGGGAGAGTGGTGGTATCAGAGGGGAGTGATGGGGAGAGTGGGAGTATCAGAGGGGAGTGATGGGGAGAGTGGGAGTATCAGAGGGGAGTGATGGGGAGAGTGGTGGTATCAGAGGGGAGTGATAGGGAGAGTGGTGGTATCAGAGGGGAGTGATAGGGAGAGTGGGAGTATCAGAGGGGAGTGATGGGGAGAGTGGGAGTATCAGAGGGGAGTGATGGGGAGAGTGGGAGTATCAGAGGGGAGTGATGGGGAGAGTGGTGGTATCAGAGGGGAGTGATGGGGAGAGTGGGAGTATCAGAGGGGAGTGATGGGGAGAGTGGGAGTATCAGAGGGGAGTGATGGGGAGAGTGGGAGTATCAGAGGGGAGTGATAGGGAGAGTGGTGGTATCAGAGGGGAGTGATGGGGAGAGTGGGAGTATCAGAGGGGAGTGATGGGGAGAGTGGGAGTATCAGAGGGGAGTGATGGGGAGAGTGGGAGTATCAGAGGGGAGTGATGGGGAGAGTGGGAGTATCAGAAGGGAGTGATAGGGAGAGTGGGAGTATCAGAGGGGAGTGATAGAGACAGTGGGAGTATCAGAGGGGAGTGATAGGGAGAGTGGGAGTATCAGAGGGGAGTGATAGGGAGAGTGGGAGTATCAGAGGGGAGTGATAGGGAGAGTGGGAGTATCAGAGGGGAGTGATAGGGAGAGTGGGAGTATCAGAGGGGAGTGATAGGGAGAGTGGGAGTATCAGAGGGGAGTGATAGGGAGAGTGGGAGTATCAGAGGGGAGTGATAGGGAGAGTGATGGTATCAGAGGGGAGTGATAGAGACAGTGGGAGTATCAGAGGGGAGTGATAGGGAGAGAGGTAGTATCAGAGGGGAATGATAGGGAGAGTGGTGGTATCAGAGGGGAGTGATAGGGAGAGTGGGAGTATCAGAGGGGAGTGATAGGGAGAGTGGGAGTATCAGAGGGGAGTGATAGGGAGAGTGGGAGTATCAGAGGGGAGTGATAGGGAGAGTGGGAGTATCAGAGGGGAGTGATAGGGAGAGTGGTGGTATCAGAGGGGAGTGGTAGGGAGAGTGGGAGTATCAGAGGGGAGTGATAAGGAGACTGGGAGTATCAGAGGGGAGTGACAGGGAGATGCTGTGTGTCAGGGAGATGTGGAGTTGCGGAGGGGGAGGTGAGGCTGTGAGGTTGGGGCGAGATGAATGAGAATGGATGATGCTGAACTCTCCACAGGCTCAGTCTTCACCTGAGCTCTTCATATTGAAACGTCGGATCACTTGCCATTTGGGCTGCCTGGCCTTCCGTCTCCTCCTGCACAGGAAGGAGAGATGATAGTTAGGTGGAACACTCAGCAAGGTTCTGAGTTGTGGATGTCCCTATCCCAGAGGCAGTTATCCCTCCAGGAACTCTCTGGAAAAGACACCTGGAAATGGAAGTTGTGGAGTAACTGGATGTTAATCTGGACCAGTGTAAAATCTTCGGTGGGTGACCCAGGTCCTCTGGTTGCAAACACAGTGTCATCCTGGTGTGGCCACCCACTGACCCCAGTCGCTGATTTCATTTTAACCCTCACACGCCTCACCCCAAGACAGCTCCCTTCACCACCTTCAGTCAGAGCTGGTGGTTCCAGGGACCTGCCCCACCCATAGGGCCTTGGGGAAAGGCCCAGGAGATGCCTACCTGTAGACCATGAAGACCACCAGGATCGAATTCAGACTGATGAAGAGGAGAACAGTAACGGTTGCTGCAACCTTTCCCGTTGATACTGTTGGGAGCAGAATCCAAAGCAGTAGTTAGATACACGGAGAAACAACAGTCTGGCCCCCAGTTCAGGGTGTCCCAGAGTAGCCCTGTAAACACTCCCTGTACAGTGGGAGCCCATTGACTGGTGATGTGGACCAGTCAGTTCAAGGTGACCCAGAGTAGCCCTGTAAACACTCATAGAAACATAGAAAATAGGTGCAGGAGTAGGCCCTTCAGCCCTTCGAGCCTGCACCGCCATTCAGTATGATTATGGCTGATCATCCAACTCAGAACCCTGTACCTGCCTTCTCTCCATACCCCCGATCCCTTTAGCCACCAGGGCCGTATCTAACTCCCTCTTAAATATAGCCAATGAATTGGCCTCAACTGTTTCCTGTGGCAGAGAATTCCACAGATTCACCACTCTCTGTGTGAAGAGGTTTTTCCTCATCTCGGTCCTAAAAGGCCTCCCCTTCATCCTTAAACTGTGACCCCTCGTTCTGGACTTCCCCAACATCGGGAACAATCTTCCTGCATCTAGCCTGTCCAATCCCTTTAGGATTTTGTACATTTCAATAAGATTGCCCCTTAATCTTCTAAATTCCAACGAGTATAAGCCTAGTCGATCCAGTCTTTCATCATATGAAAGTCCTGCCATCCCAGGAATCAATCTGGTGAACCTTCTTTGTACTCCCTTATGGCAAGGATGTCTTTCCTCAGATTAGGGGACCAAAACTGCACACAATACTCCAGGTGTGGACAACAGGAATTCTGCAGATGCTGGAAATTCAAGCAACACACATCAAAGTTGCTGGTGAACACAGCAGGCCAGGCAGCATCTGTAGGAAGAGGTGCAGTCGACGTTTCAGGCCGACTGCAGTAGTACCTCCCTGCTCCTGTACTCGAATCCTCTTGCTATGAATGCCACTCCCTGTACATCGACTGGTGATGTGGACTGGCCAGTTCAGGGTGACCCAGAATAGCCCTGTAAACACTCCCTGTACAGTGGGAGCCCATCGACTGGTGATGTGGACCAGCCCGTTCAGCTGCTCGCTCCCTGGCCCTTCCCCAGCGGCTCTGTTAATGGGGCTGTTGCCATTCGGGTAATCATGTTCAGCACACCTCTCAACTGTCCCATTTAAATTGGGAAATTCTAGGCTTGAATGACCCAGTCCCGTCCTCTATTCCTGCACTTGATCATTTCACAGAGTATGATGGCTTTGTGTGATTGAAATGGGGTCTGGTCTCACTGATGTGTTTGAGAAATGGGTTTTGTGTGGGTGGCTGCAGTGATCTGTTACAACTTCACAAAACACTGGTTCGGCAGAAACTGCAGCTGCTGTGATCTGGAACCCCAATTTACAGCCGGAGGATCTCACTGAGTCAGGCAGCATCTGTGGAAGGAAACGGGCGGGTCAGGGGCCTTCACCCGGATTGGTTAGGCTGCAGGGAGTCTTGTGAGCAGAATTGTAGTTCTGGTCACCGTGCTGTGGGAAAGGTGTCCTTACTCTGGAGAGAGTGCAAGAGGAGATCTTCCCAGACTGGAGGACGTCAGATATGGGGGAAGGTTGGATGGGCTGGGATGTTTTCCCTGGGGTGAAGGAGGCTGACAGGCGGCCTGTATAAGTACACCAAGTTCTGAGAGGACAGCTTATCAGGACTTGTTTTCATGGTGTCAAAAGCAGGTGAGCGCAGTCTGATAGTGAGAAACGGAGGTTGAAAGGAGATCGGAGGGGGGAAGCTTTGCTTTACACATTTCTGGAATGCACTGCGGGAGGAAGTTGTGGAATCAGACACTATCACTACGTTTCAGACATTCAGACAAACCGGCAGGGCACAGGGGGCTCCAGACCTAATGCAGGCAGGTAGGATGAGTGTAGATGGGCAACAGATGTCAGCATGGACAGGATGGGCCGAAGGGCCTGTTTCTGTGCTGTACATCGACACGATCCGAGTCAGAATGAGGTCTATTACCACTGGCAGATATCACGAGGTGTGTTGTCTTGCTGCAATATGACTAAATCTGGAGAAAACGCAATGTGCTGTGGGACATCAGGGAGTCAGACAGTATCTGTAGAGATGTTGGGGGAACTCAGGGTGAGACAGTATCTGTAGAGATGTTGGAGGATTTTAGGGTCAGACAGGATCTGTAGAGATGTTTTGGGGACTGAGAGTCAGAGGATCTGTAGAAATGTTTTGGGTATCTCAGAGTCAGAAACATTCCAGACGAAGGACCTCGATTTTCATTTGCACCGACATCTCGTTCAATTGCTAATTCCACCCACCCCCCTGGATATTCGCTATAATTGTGTGGAGGAAGATTCCTCTGATGTGTGAATTTGTACAGTCAGGACCATTAAAAACCCTTCCCCCCAGCCCCCACCCACCTCCGTGGTCTTGATTCCACAACTCCCTGGGACATAGAAGCAGAATTAGGCCATTCGGTCCATCGAGACTGTTTTGCCATTCCATCATTTCTAAGACGATAAGGCCCATCGATTCTGATCCACCATTCAATCCTGGCTGATTTATTACCCCTCTCAACCCCATTCTCCTGCCTTCTCCCCATAACCGTTGTTGCTGTAATCAAGTTTTTCTCTACCTGCACTGTAAATTTATCCAATCACTTGTCCCTCATGGCGTCCGCGGAAATGAATTTCACGGAATCACCACCCTCTAACTAAAGGAATTCCCCATCTCCGTTCGAAATGTGTGTTCCTCTTTTCCTCCGGATCTAGATTCCTAGACATCGCCTACTACTGGAAACATCCTCTCTGTCAAGCATTTCAATATTTGATAGGTTTCAATGAGAACCTCATTCTTCTAAACTCCAGCCAGTACAGCCTCATGCCTGATTGCACACTGTCAGCATCACTGACCTGCTCTCATCCGTGCCAGCTATCCTGGAAATAACAGTGCTTTCTGCTCCCTCTCAGGTTTCATATTGTATTAACCACTGGAAACACCTGCTTTAAACAATCCCGTGCTGGGCTGTCTGCTGGGGTCAGTAACAGTGCGACAGCAGTCAGGGTTTGAACTCACCATAGAACGGTTCATAATACGCACACACAAACTTCACTTCCTGCAAAGAGAATTAACAGCCGCTGTTAGTAATCGAAGCTTTTCCATTCAGATGTGTTTGCTCAGACAATGAGGTGCATTACTCTGCCATAAGCCCAGAACCCAGGTCAACGAGCAAGAAACAAGTGTTCAAATCCCACCAAGCAATTTCAACTCAGTGAGTGAGGTGAATCTTGGACAAAGGTTGATCCCGGTGACAGTGTCTATGAAACTGCTGGGTTGTAGTAAACCCTCAACTGGCCACTATCGTCCTTCAGTGGCGGAACTCTGACCCCCCGGACACACTCTATCCTGTGTGTGAGTCTGTCCCCTCCAAACTGATCTGCAAACCCACTGTGACCATCACCATTACACCCAAAAGCACACAGGTCACCGTGACATAGAGTCACACATGACAGAGCCCCTCCCAGCCCGGTCTACAGCACCTCCTGGGTCTGCGTTTGAACTGCTGTCATGAGGTTTGGTATCAAGGGGTCCTGAAGAGACTCAAACTGAGTAATTTATCAAATGTCACCTGACAGCACCGCGAACAACGGCTTCCACCCACTCTGACGATGGTTCACACAGTGATTGTGCAATGGGTTTGTCCTTCAGTTTGTGAACGGGACAAGACTGGGCAGTTTGCACACTGTTGGGTCGATTCCTGTGTCGGAACTGTCCTGGAACAGATAGTTCTGGAGCACAGCTCGTCAGTACTGATGTGGGAACGCTCTCCATGGGTTCAGCTGGACCCTGAAGCAGCTTTATTATCAGTGATTTGTGCAGCAGCACAGTTACAATTACATCACTGTAAATAACAAATAATCTCATCGTACAAGGAAAGGAATAATGAGACAGAGCGAGTCGGGGACCAGAGGACCCGGCCTCAGAACCGAGGGGCGGCCTTTTACAACGGAGATGAGGAGGAATTTTTTCAGCCAGAGAGTGGTGAATCTGTGGAATTCTTTGCCACAGGCAGCTGTGGAGGCCAAGTCTTTATGTATATTTAAGGCAGAGGTTGGTAGATTCTTGATTAGTCAAGGCATAAAGGATACGGGGAGAAGGCAGGAGATTGGGGCTGAGAGGGAAATAGTCCGGTAATTCGGCACAGCAGTCGGTGTGACGCTACTAAGGATCGGGTAATAAGGGTAAGAGAAATTCTAAGGGTAGAAAGACCCTAATGGGACTTACCTACAGGCCCCCAAACAGTAGTCTGGATGTAGGGTGTAAGTTGAATCAAGAGTTAAAATTGGCATGTCGCAAAGGTAATGCTACAGTTGTTATGGGGGATTTCAACATGCAGGTAGACTGGAGGAATCAGGTTCGTACTGGACCCCAAGAAAGGGAGTTTGTGGAGTCCCTCCGAGATGGATTCTTAGAACAGCTTGTACTGGAGCCTACCAGAGAGAACGCAATTCTAGATTTAGTGTTGTGCAATGAACCGGATTTGATCAGGGACCTCCAGGTAAAGGAGCCATTAGGAGGCAGTGACCACAATATGATAAGTTTTAATCTACAATTTGAGGGGGAGAAGGGAAACTCAGAAGTGTCAGTATTACAGTTGAACAAAGGGAACTATGGAGCTATGAGGGAGGAGCTGGCCAAAGTTCAATGGAACAATACTCTAGCAGGGATGACAGTGGAACAGCAATGGCAAGTGTTTCTGGGAATAATGCGGAAGGTGCAGGATCAGTTCGTTCCAAAGAGGAAGAAAGATCCTAAGGGGAGTAAGGGGAGGCCGTGGCTGACAAGGGAAGTAAAGGACAGTATAAAAATAAAAGAGAAGTATAACATAGCAAAGACGAGTGGGAAACCGGAGGATTGGGAAACTTTTAAAGAGCAACAGAAGGTAACTGAAAAGGCAATACGCGGAGAAAAAATGAGATACGAAGGTAAACTAGTCAAGAATATAAAGGAGGATAATAAAAGCTTCTTTAGGTATGTGAAAAGGAAAAAAAAATAGTTAAGACTAAAATTGGGCCCTCGAAGACAGAAACTGGTGAATTTATTATGGGGAACAAGGAAATGGCAGACGAGTTGAACAGGTACTTTGGATCTGTCTTCACTGGGGAAGACACAAACAATCTCCCAGATATAATAGTGGCCAAAGGACCTAGGGTAATGGATGAATTAAATTAATGATATTAAATCATTAGAAAGAGGTGATATAGGATCGGAAGGTGCAGAATCTTTACGGGTTGAGCTAAGGAATAGCAGAGGTAAAAGGACCCTGATGGCAGTTATATACAGGCCTCCAAACAGCTGCAGTGATGTGGACTACAAATTACAACAAGAAATAGAAAAGGCTTGTCAGAAGAGCAGTGTTATGATAATTGTGGGGGATTTTAACATGCGAGTGGATTGGGAAAATCAGGTCAGCACTGGATCTCAAGAGAGAGAATTTGTAGAATGTCTGCGAGATGGCTTTTTAGAACAGCTTGTTGTTGAGCCCACTAGGGGATCGGCTGTACTGGATTGGGTATTGTGTAATGAACTGGAGGTGATTAGAGAGATTGAGGTGAAGGAACCCTTAGGAGGCAGTGATCATAACATGATTGAGTTCACTGTGAAATTAGAAAAAGAGAAGCCGAAATCTGATGTGTCGGTATTTCAGTGGAGTAAAGGAAATTACAGTGGCATGAGAGAGGAACTGGCCAAAGTTGACTGGAAAGGGACAATGGCGGGAAAGACAGCAGAGCAGCAGTGGCTGGAGTTTATGCGAGAAATGAGGAATGTGCAAGACAGGTATATTCCAAAAAAGAAGAAATTTTCGAGTGGAAAAAGGATGCAACCATGGTTGACAAGAGAAGTCAAAGCCAAAGTTAAAGCAAAGGAGAGGGCATACAAGGAAGCAAAAATTAGTGGGAAGAGAGAGGATTGGGAATTTTTTAAAACTTTACAAAAGGAAACCAAGAAGGTCATTAAGAGAGAAAAGATTAACTATGAAAGGAAGCTAGCAAATAATATCGAAGAGGATACTAAAAGCTTTTTCAAGTATATAAAGAGAAAAAGACAGGTCAGAGTAGATATAGGACTGATAGAAAATGATGCTGGAGAAATTGTAATGGGAGATAACGAGATGGCGGAGGAACTGAATGAGTATTTTGCATCAGTCTTCACTGAGGAAGACATCAGCAGTATTCCGGATACTCAAGGGTGGCAGGGAGGAGAAGTGTGCGCAGTCACAATTACGACAGAGAAAGTACTCAGGAAGCTGAATAGTCTAAAGGTAGATAAATCTCCTGGACCAGATGGAATGCACCCTCGTGTTCTGAAGGAAGTAGCTGTGGAGATTGCGGAGGCATTAGCGATAATCTTTCAAAAGTCGATAGATTCTGGCATGGTTCCGGAAGACTGGAAGATTGCAAATGTCACTCCGCTATTTAAGAAGGGGGAAAGGAAGCAAAAAGGAAATTATAGACGTGTTAGCTTGACATCTGTGGTTGGGAAGTTGTTGGAGTCGATTGTCAAGGATGAGGTTACAGAATACCTGGAGTCATATGACAAGATAGGCAGAACTCAGCATGGATTCCTTAAAGGAAAATCCTGCCTGACAAACCTATTACAATTTTTTGAGGAAATTACCAGTAGGCTAGACAAGGGAGATGCAGTGGGTGTTGTATATTTGGATTTTCAGAAGGCCTTTGACAAGGTGCCACACATGAGGCTACTTAACAAGATAAGAGCCCATGGAATTATGGGAAAGTTACATACGTGGATAGAGCGTTGGCTGATTGGCAGGAAACAGAGAGTGGGAATAAAGGGATCCTATTCTGGTTGGCTGCCGGTTACCAGTGGTGTTCCACAGGGGTCCGTGTTGGGGCCGCTTCTTTTTACATTGTACATCAACGATTTGGATTATGGAATAGATGGCTTCGTGGTTAAGTTTGCTGACAATATGAAGGTAGGTAGAGGGGCCGGTAGTGCTGAGGAAACAGAGTCTGCAGAGAGACTTGGATAGATTAGAAGAATGGACAGAGAAGTGGCAAATGAAGTACAATGTTGGAAAGTGTATGGTTATGCACTTTGGCAGAAAAAATAAACAGGCAGACTATTATTTAAATGGGAAAAGAATTCAAAGTTCTGAGATGTAACGGGACTTGGGAATCCTCGTACAGGATACCCTTAAAGTTAACCTCCAGGTTGAGTCAGTAGTGAAGAAGGCGAATGCAATGTTGGCTTTCATTTCTAGAGGAATAGAGTATAGGAGCAGGAATGTGATGTTGAGGCTCTATAAGGTGCTGGTGAGACCTCACTTGGAGTACTGTGGGCAGTTTTGGTCTCCTTATTTAAGAAAGGATGTGCTGACGTTGGAGAGGGTACAGAGAAGATTCACTAGAATGATTCTGGAAATGAGAGGGTTAAAATATGAGGAACGTTTGTCCTCTCTTGGACTGTATTCCTTGGAGTTTAGAAGAATGAGGGGAGACCTCATAGAAACATTGCGAATGTTAAAAGGCATGGACAGAGTGGATGTGGCAAAGTTGTTTCCCATGATGGGGGAGTCTAGTATGAGAGGGCATGACTTAAGGATTGAAGGGCGCCCTTTCAGAACAGAGATGCAAAGATACTTTTTTTAGTCAGAGGGTGGTGAATCTATGGAATTTGTTGCCACGGGCAGCAGTGGAGGCCAAGTCATTGAGTGTATTTAAGGCAGAGATTGATAGGTATCTGAGTAGCCAGGGCATCAAAGGTTATGGCGAGAAGGCAGGAGGGACTAAATAGGAGAAAATGGATCAGGTCATGATAAAATAGTGGAGCAGACTC
The DNA here is from genome assembly GCF_030028105.1 of Mobula birostris. Classification (NCBI taxonomy): domain Eukaryota; kingdom Metazoa; phylum Chordata; class Chondrichthyes; order Myliobatiformes; family Myliobatidae; genus Mobula; species Mobula birostris. The sequence goes on from NC_092374.1 coordinate 2,069,798, forward strand.
GATGGGCTGAATGGCCTACTTCTGCTCCTTTGTCTTATGGTCTTATGGTCTTATGAATTGAAGGAAATTTATATTAGGCAGGAAATGGTGTTGGATAGACTGTTGGGTCTGAAGGCTGATAAGTCCCCGGGACCTGATGGTCTGCATCCCAGGGTACTTAAGGAGGTGGCTTTAGAAATCGTGGACACATTGGTAATCATTTTCCAATGTTCTATAGATTCAGGATCAGTTCCTGTGGATTGGAGGGTGGCTAATGTTGTCCCTCTCTTCAAGAGGGGAGGAAGAGAGAAAATAGAGAATTATAGACTGGTTAGCCTGACGTTGGTGGTGGGAAAGATGCTGGAGTCAATTATAAAAGATGAAATTATGACTCACCTGGATAGCAGTAACAGGATCGGTCCGAGTCAGCATGGATTTACAAAGGGGAAATCGTGCTTGACTAATCTTCTGGAATTTTTTGAGGATGTAACTATGAAAATGGAGAAGGGAGAGCCAGTGGATGTAGTGTACCTGGACTTTCAGAAAGCCTTTGATAAAGTCCCACATAGGAGATTAGTGGGCAAAATTAGGGCACATAGTATTAGGGGCAGAGTACTGACATGGATTGAAAATTGGCTGGCTGACGGAAAACAAAGAGTAGCGATTAACGGGTCCCTTTCGGAATGGCAGGCGGTGACCAGTGGGGTACCGTAGGGTTCAGTGCTGGGACCGCAGCTGTTTACAATATATATTAATGATTTAGCTGAGGGAATTAAAAGTAACATTAGCAAATTCGCCGATGAGACGAAGCTGGGTGGCGGTGTGAAATGTGAGGAGGGTGTTATGAGAATGCAGGGTGACTTGGACAGGCTGGGTGAGTGGGCAGATGCATGGCAGATGCAGTTTAATGTGGATAAATGTGAGGTTATCCACTTTAGTGGTAAGAACAGGAAGGCAGATTATTATCTAAATGGAGTCAAGTTAGGAAAAGGGGAAGTACAACGAGATCTAGGTGTTCTTGTACATCAGTCACTGAAAGCAAGCATGCAAGTACAGCAGGCAGTGAAGAAAGCTAATGGCTTTGCTGGCCTTCATAACAAAGGGAATTGAGAATAAGAGCAAAGAGGTCCTTCTGCAGCTGTACAGGGCCCTGGTGAGACCACACCTGGAGTACTGTGTGCAGTTTTGGCCTCCAAATTTGAGGAAGGACATTCTTGCTATTGAGGGAGTGCAGCGTAGGTTCACAAGGTTAATTCCTGGGATGGCAGGACTGTCATATATTGAAAGATTGGAGTGACTGGGCTTGTATACTCTGGAATTTAGAAGGCTGAGAGGGGATCTTATTGAAACATATAAGATTATTAAGGGATTGGACACGCTGGAGGCAGGAAGCATGTTCCCGCTGATGGGTGAGTCCATAACCAGAGGCCACAGTTTAAGAATAAGGGGTAGGCCATTTAGAACGGAGTTGAGGAAAAACTTTTTCACCCAGAGAGTGGTGGATATATGGAATGCTCTTCCCCAGAAGGCTGTGGAGGCCAAGTCTCTGGATGATTTCAAGAAAGAGGTGGATAGAGCTCTTAAAGATAGCAGAATCAAAGGTTATGGGGATAAGGCAGGAACTGGATACTGATTGTGGATGATCAGCCATGATCACAGTGAATGGTGGTGCTGGCTTTGTGGGCCGAAGGGCCTGTATTGTGCTGTAGGTTTTCTATGTTTCTGTTTGTAAGGGGTTTCTTCTTTCATGTTACTGTGTAGGCTAATCAAAATGGCTGCTTTGTTATGTTAACTGTTGAGAAAGTTCTCTCACTAGCAGCTTGTTTGGGTTATAGAGCGAGTTGTATTCATTTGCTAACCAATTGGGATAGATATTATTCTTTCTTGTGTGTCTGTAAGCTATTGTGATGTGCGGGCTTTGGCGCAGAAGGTGCGATGGGGACAAAGACAGTGGACTCGATGCTGTAAACCAGCCGAATCTCGTACGGGAGTCCGAGGTCCAGGGTCTTTGGCGGGGAGAGGAGACGAAGACAGACTCGTGTGGAGCGTCTGGTCGACCACTATGGTTGGTCCCAGGTGGTGGGCCGAGGTGGTCAGAGGGGATCAGATGGTGAACAGAGGACCGTTACTAGAGCTCCAACTGTTGTGCACGAAGAGGTTGAACTTTGATAAGTTTGGCGCCTTTTACTTTCCTTTTATATTTTATCTCTATTAATTATATAGTTCCAGTAATATCTATAAATTGTAATCATTTAATCGTATCTGGTGTATTGTCTGTTATTTGCCGGGGTGGGGTACATCACACAGCATCTACACAAACTTGATTACCCAGTTTGGCGGGGCCGAAGGCTGCTCCCTCTCGACGACAGCCAGTTGAGTGAGCCCGAGGCTTACCAGGGGGCTACATATATAAAATGGCCCATATTGTCAGGAATCATAAAGAAGCAGGTGATCTAAACGGTGAGAGATTGTAGATCTCTGAGACACAGACAGACCTGGAGCCCCTGTGTGTGATTTACAGAAGCCGGAATCAGGTATACAGATAAGTCACCGATGGACTCTGAGCCTTTGGCCCAAAGTGCAGCTGAAGCAGTGACCTTGACATTGTTAAAGCAGAAGTGGTTAAATGAGGGGTGAGGGTTGCTGCCATAGAACAGACAACATTACACCACAGTACAGGCCCTTCGGCCCACAATGTTGTGCTGACCTTTTCAGCTGCTGTAAGATCAATGTAACCCTTTCCTCCTACACAGCCTCCATTTTCCCATCATCCACCGTGGACAGGACTGTGGAGTTGAGGCTACAGTCACATCAGCCAAATAGACAGCGTGGTTTGAGAGACTGAGTGTCCCACAGCCACTCCTCACTCCGATTCTGACATTACTACTCCTATTTATAACCCCGCCAAGGACAGTCCCAAGCCTGGCTGTGAAAAGAGGAGGGTTGGGCAACCTCATCCTGTAAAGACCCAGAGCTACAAAGACCTCACCCCTGATGTAGCGGCTGGGGACGGTCGGACACAGGACACTGTCATGTCGGACCCACGTCCACCTTCCTTTCCAAGCTGTGACTCCAGGCACTGATGCCCACTGACCTGATTACCAGGACTCCTGGATACAAGAGCGAACAGCGCACAAGATGGCGGCAGGTGACGCACACTCACCGGACTCCAGTCACTGACGATTCGCAACGTGACTGTGTATTGCTGGTCAGGCTCCAGACGTCTGTTCCAGAAGTTGCCAATGGTCTGATCATCTCCGATGGTCAACGTCATTGTTCCAGAGACGTTGGCAGTGGGAATGCGCAGACTGATGTAGTCCTCGAATGGATGCTTCACTTGGAATGCAAGCAGATGCCTATTCTGACACAACCCTTCCCGTTCTAAACGTGAGGGTGAATGATAACTTGTCGGCGAAACAATCACCTCGTAAAATCTGCACCGGTGACAACAGAGGCAGAGTCAGTTGGGGGGGGGGCAGAGAGTGGGAGGGCGAGGGAGTGGGGGGGAGACGGAGAGAGTGGGGGGATGTAGAGGGTGGGGGAGAGACGGATAGAGTGGGGGGGGAGACGGAGAGTGTGGGGGGAGACGGAGAGACTCGGGGAATGGAGGGAGTGGGGGGGAGACGGATGGAGTGGGGGGGAGACGGAGAGAGTGGGGGGGAGACGGAGAGAGTGGGGGGGAGACGGAGAGTGTGGGGGGAGACGGAGAGTGTGGGGGGAGACGGAGAGTGTGGGGGGAGACGGAGAGTGTGGGGGGAAGACGGAGAGACTCGGGGAATGGAGAGAGTGGGGGGGGAGACGGAGGGAGTGGGGGGGAGACGGAGAGTGAGGGGGGAGACGGAGAGTGGGGGGGAGACGGAGAGAGTGGGGGGGAGACGGAGAGAGTGGGGGGGAGACGGAGAGTGTGGGGGGAGACGGAGAGTGTGGGGGGAGACGGAGAGTGTGGGGGGAGACGGAGAGTGTGGGGGGAAGACGGAGAGACTCGGGGAATGGAGAGAGTGGGGGGGGAGACGGAGGGAGTGGGGGGGAGACGGAGAGTGAGGGGGGAGACGGAGAGTGGGGGGGAGACGGAGAGAGTGGGGGGGAGACGGAGAGAGTGGGGGGGAGACGGAGAGAGTGGGGGGGGGAGACGGAGAGAGTGGGGGGGGGGAGACGGAGAGAGTGGGGGGGGGAGACGGAGAGAGTGGGGGGGGGAGACGGAGAGAGTGGGGGGGGAGACGGAGAGAGTGGGGGGGGAGACGGATGGAGTGGGGGGGGAGACGGATGGAGTGGGGGGGGAGACGGATGGAGTGGGGGGGAAGACGGAGAGTGGGGGGGAAGACGGAGAGTGGGGGGGAAGACGGAGAGTGGGGGGGAAGACGGATGGAGTGGGGGGAAGACGGATGGAGTGGGGGGAAGACGGAGAATGTGGGGGGAAGACGGAGAGACTCGGGGAATGGAGGGAGTGGGGGGGAGACGGAGAGAGTGGGGGGGAGACGGAGAGAGTGGGGGGGAGACGGAGAGAGTGGGGGGGAGACGGAGAATGTGGGGGGGAGACGGAGAATGTGGGGGGGAGACGGAGAATGTGGGGGGGGAGACGGAGAATGTGGGGGGGAGACGGAGAATGTGGGGGGAAGACGGAGAGAGTGGGGGGGAGACGGACGGAGTGGGGGGGGAGACGGACGGAGTGGGGGGGGAGACGGACGGAGCGGGGGGGAGACGGAGGGAGCGGGGGGGGAGACGGAGGGAGTGGGGGAGAGGTTGAGTGAGTCAAGGTATATGGACAGAGTAGGGAGGGGTGAGGAGACTCGAGGGTAGACTAGCACGGATGAAGAGAAGGGAAGGTAGGAGGGACTGCAGAGGGAAAGGAGGAGGGACCACAGGGAGAGGGGGAGGGACTGTGGGGGAGGAGCAGGGACCGTGGGGAGGGGCAGAGGGACTGAGGAGGAAAAGTGGGAGGGGCCGTGGGGGAGGAGGGGGAGGGACTGTGGGGGGAAGGGTGAGGGACTGTGGGGGGAAGGGTGAGGGACTGTGGGGGGAAGGGTGAGGGGTCGTGGGGAGGTGGGGCGGGACTGTGGGGGAGGGGGTGAGGGACTGTAGGGAGAGGAGGGGGAGGGACTGTGGGAGGAGGGGGAGGGACTGTGGGGGAGGGGGAGGGACTGTGGGGGAGGGGGAGGGAATGAGGAGGAAAAGTGGGAGGGTCCATGTGGGGGGAGGGAGAGGGACCGTGGGGAGGGGGAGGGACTGTGGGGGGAGGGGGAGGGACTGTGGGGGAGGGGGAGGGATGGTGGGGGGAAGGGGGAGGGGCCGTGGGGAGGTGGGGAGGGACTGTGGGAGGGGGTGAGGGACTGTAGGGAGAGGAGGGGGAGGGACTGTGGGGGGAGGGGGAGGGACTGTGGGGGAGGGGGAGGGACTGTGGGGGAGGGTGAGGGACTGTGGGGAGGTGGGGAGGGACTGTGGGGGGAGGGGAGGGACTGTGGGGGGAGGGGGAGGGACTGTAGGGAGAGGAGGGGGAGGGACTGTGGGGAGGTGGGGCGGGACTGTGGGGGGAAGGGTCGTGGGGAGGTGGGGCGGGACTGTGGGGGAGGGGGGAGGGACTGTGGGAGGAGGGAGAGGGACCGTGGGGAGGGGGAGGGACTGTAGGGAGAGGAGGGGGAGGGACTGTGGGGGAGGGGGAGGGACGGTGGGGGGGAGGGGGAGGGACTGTGGGGGAGGGGGAGGGACGGTGGTGGGGAGGGGGAGGGACTGTAGGGGAGGGGGAGGGACTGTGGGGGGAAGGGGGAGGGACTGTGGGGGGAAGGGGGAGGGACTGTGGGGGAGGGGGAGGGACCGTGGGGGAGGGGGAGGGAGCGCGGAGGAAAGGCGGAGGGGTGGATGATGAAGGAGAGAAGCAATACTCACGACACTGCAGTGCATTCTCTGTGTGAGTGTGTGAACCGGATACGAGCCGTCGAGCCAGTGATTTCTGAAACACGACTCTGAATTTCGGGAGCAAACGGTTCTGCAGGAAAAGATTGTGGTAAACGTGCCGGGCAGTGAACAAAGACAAACAAACTGCCTGAACCAGCTCGTCACTAACCACCATTTCACATTGCCTGTTGGTTTTCAACACAAGACCTTCTGGTCACTAAAAGGAGGAGACATTAGGCCTCTCACAGGGCGTAAACTGGATAAATCCCCAGGGCCTGACGTGCCCCAGGCTGCCGTGAGTTGAAAAGGGAAGGGTTTGCTCAGACAGAGACACAAGTTTCAAATCGCAGCCGAGGTGCCAGATGATGGCAGAAAAGCAATTGTGGTAGAAATTATGGGGTCACAGAAAAGTACAGCACAGAAACAGGCCCTTTGGCCCATCTAGTCCATGCCAAACCATTTAAACTGCCTACTCCCATCACCATTTAAAACTCTTTAAATGTGAGACAATTTTGCTGAATTACCTTCAGAGGCCCCACAAAAATGCACACCAATGTCAAGGGGACTTGCAACTTTTGCAGCGTTTAGGAAAGAGGATTACAATTATCTAAGAAAAAAAAGCAAAGTGCTTTACTGTCAAAGGATTCCTGTTAAAGTTTGATTTAATGCTTGGTCTTTTCAGAAAGCTGAACAGATATAAATATATAAAATCATATGAAATCTGTGCAAGACGTGTTCTTTAATGCAAAAGAATGTGCTTATTTCCAAAGACAGACACAGGGTGCGAGTTTGGGATTCCCTGACTAGCCGGTACCTTAGCTCAAGATGGATAAACGTGACGGGAACATAACGATCAGCAGAACGCTACGAGATCTCCGCTGTCAGAGGCTGGAGCTCAGTTCCATCTCTATCTGTGACAAAGTTTCTATATTCTTCCTTGTGCACATGATTTTCCTCGATGGGCTCTGGTTTCCTCCCACAGTCCAAAGACCCAACACCATCAGATATAGGAACAGAATTAGGCCATTCGGCCCATTGAATCTCCTCCACCATTTGATCATGGCTGACCCAATTCCCTCTCAACCCCAATCTCCTGCTTTCTTCCCATAACCTTTCACATCTTGACTTACGAAGAATCTATCGACCTCTGTCTTAAATGCATCCAGTGACCTGTCCTCCACAGCCACTCGTGGCAGTAAATTACACAGATTCACCACCCTTGGGTTTATGAAATTTTTCCTCATCTCTATTCCACTATTCTGATATTGTGCTCTCTGTTCCCAGACTCCTCCGCTACTGGAAACATCCTCTCCTGTTCCACTCAGTCTGGTCCTTTCCACATTCGACAGGTTCCAATGAGATCCCCACTCACTCTGAAATTCCAGTGAGTACAGGCCCAGATCTGTCAAACATACCTCATGGGATAAGCCTTTCAATCCCAGGATCCATTTTGCTAACCTCCTTTGAACCCTCTCCAATGTCAGCACATAATTTTTCAGATTAGGAGCCCGAAGCAGCTCACAATACTTCAAGTGAGCCTCCCTGATAATTTATAAAGCCTCAGCACCACACCCTTGCTTTTACATTCTCGTCCTCTCGAAATGAATGCCAACATCACTGACTTAACTTGCAAGTTAACCTTTAGGGAATCGTCACAAGGACTCCCAAATCCATTTGCACCTTCTCCCTGTTTAGAAAATAGTCTATGCTTTTATTCCCCTTACCAAAGTGCATGACATACACTTCCCAATACAATTCCATTTCCCATTTCCTTGCCCATCCTCCTAATCTGTTTAAATCCTCTGCAGCCTCCCTGTTTCCTCACCACTACCTGCCCCTCCACCTATCTTCATATCATCCACAAACTTGGCCACAAAGCCATCAATTCCGTCATCCAAATCATTGACATATAATGTAAAAAGAATCGGTCCCAACACAGACCCCTGTGGAACACCACTCGTCACCAGCAGCCAATCAGAAAGGTTCCCTTTATTGCCACTCTTCACCTTCTGCCAATCAGCTACTGTTTTATCTATGCTGGAATCTTTCCTGTAATACCATGGGCTCGTAGATTGTAAAGCAGCCTCATGCGTGACGTCTTGTCAAAGGCCTTCTGAAAATCCAAATATTCTGCATGATTCTGCTTTGTCTATCCTGTTTGTTATTTCCTCAAGGATTTCCAACAGATTTGTCAGCAATATTTTCCCTTGAGAAAACCACACTGACTTTGGCCCATTTCACGTCGTGCTTCCAAGTACCCTGGAACCACGTCCCTAACGATTGATTCCAACATCTTCCCAACCACCTGAGGTCAGAGTAACTGGCCTGTAATTTCCTTTCTTCGACTCTCTCCCTTCTTCAAGAGTGGAGTGACGTTTGCAGTTTTCCAGTCCTCCTGAACCATTCCAGATTCTAGTGATTCATGAAAGATGATTACAAATGCCTCCACAATCTCTTCAAGTACATCTTACAGAATCCTCAGTTGTACATTATCTGGTCCAGGTGACTTGTCTACCTTCAGACCTTTCAGTTTCTCTAGAACCTTCTCCCTAGTTATAGTAACCGCACTCGCTTCAGCCCCCTGACGCTCTTGAACTTCCACCATACTGCTGGTGTCCTCCATAGTGAAGATTAATGCAAAATACTTACTCAGTTCCCCCACCATTTCCTTGTCCCCCATTTCTACCTCTCCAGCATCATTCTCCAGTGGTCTGATATCTACTCTCGCCTCTCTTTTACTGGGATCAGTAATCATGGGCACGTTGAGTGCTCTGGGTGGGTAACCGTGGGCACCATGTGGATTCTGGGATAGGTAAACATGAGCACCATGAATATTCTGGGATAGGTAACCACGGGCAACATGAGTTTTCTGGGGTCGGTAACCATGGGCACCACAAATGTTTGGGATATGTAACCATGGGCACCGTGAGTGTCTGGGTGGGTAACTATGGGCACAGTGGGTGTTCTGGGATAGGTAACCATGGGCAACATGAGTATTCTAGGATAGGTAACCATGGGTACCATGTGGGTTCTGGGATAGGGAACCATGGCACTGTGAGTGTTTTGGGATCGGTAACCATGGGCACTGAGAGTATTCTGGGATAGGTAACCATGGGTACCGTGAGTGCTCTGGGATAGGTAACCATGGGCACCGTGAGTGCTCTGGGATATGTAACCATGGGCACCGTGAGTGTCTGGGTGGGTAACTATGGGCACAGTGGGTGTTCTGGGATAGGTAACCATGGGCAACATGAGTATTCTAGGATAGGTAACCATGGGTACCATGTGGGTTCTGGGATAGGGAACCATGGCACTGTGAGTGTTTTGGGATCGGTAACCATGGGCACTGAGAGTATTCTGGGATAGGTAACCATGGGTACCGTGAGTGCTCTGGGATAGGTAACCATGGGCACCGTGAGTGTTCTGGGATAGGTAACCATGGGCACCGTGAGTGTTCTGGGATAGGTAACCATGGGCACCGTGAGTGTTCTGGGATAGGTAACCATGGGCACCGTGAGTGTTCTGGGATAGGTAACCATGGGCACCGTGAGTGTCTGGGTGGGTAACTATGGGCACAGTGGGTGTTCTGGGATAGGTAACCATGGGCAACATGAGTATTCTAGGATAGGTAACCATGGGTACCATGTGGGTTCTGGGATAGGGAACCATGGCACCGTGAGTGTTTTGGGATCGGTAACCATGGGCACTGAGAGTATTCTGGGATAGGTAACCATGGGCACCGTGAGTGCTCTGGGATAGGTAACCATGGGCACCGTGAGTGCTCTGGGATAGGTAACCATGGGCACCGTGAGTGTTCTGGGATAGGTAACCATGGGCACCGTGAGTGTTCTGGGATAGGGAACCATGGGCACCGTGAGTGTTCTGGGATAGGGAACCATGGGCACCGTGAGTGTTCTGGGATAGGGAACCATGGGCACCGTGAGTGTTCTGGGATAGGTAACCATGGGCACCGTGAGTGTTCTGGGATAGGGAACCATGGGCACCATGAGTGTTCTGGGATAGGGAACCATGGGCACCATGAGTGTTCTGGGATAGGGAACCATGGGCACCGTGAGTGTCTGGGTGGGTAACTATGGGCACAGTGGGTGTTCTGGGATAGGTAACCATGGGCAACATGAGTATTCTAGGATAGGTAACCATGGGTACCATGTGGGTTCTGGGATAGGGAACCATGGCACCGTGAGTGTTTTGGGATCGGTAACCATGGGCACTGAGAGTATTCTGGGATAGGTAACCATGGGCACCGTGAGTGCTCTGGGATAGGTAACCATGGGCACTGTGAGTGCTCTGGGATAGGTAACCATGGGCACCGTGAGTGTTCTGGGATAGGGAACCATGGGCACCGTGAGTGTTCTGGGATAGGGAACCATGGGCACCGTGAGTGTTCTGGGATAGGGAACCATGGGCACCATGAGTGTTCTGGGATAGGGAACCATGGGCACCATGAGTGTTCTGGGATAGGGAACCATGGGCACCGTGAGTGTTCTGGGATAGGGAACCATGGGCACCGTGAGTGTCTGGGTGGGTAACTATGGGCACAGTGGGTGTTCTGGGATAGGTAACCATGGGCAACATGAGTATTCTAGGATAGGTAACCATGGGTACCATGTGGGTTCTGGGATAGGGAACCATGGCACCGTGAGTGTTTTGGGATCGGTAACCATGGGCACTGAGAGTATTCTGGGATAGGTAACCATGGGCACCGTGAGTGCTCTGGGATAGGTAACCATGGGCACTGTGAGTGCTCTGGGATAGGGAACCATGGGCACCGTGAGTGTTCTGGGATAGGGAACCATGGGCACCGTGAGTGTTCTGGGATAGGGAACCATGGGCACCGTGAGTGTTCTGGGATAGGGAACCATGGGCACCGTGAGTGTTCTGGGATAGGGAACCATGGGCACCGTGAGTGTTCTGGATAGGGAACCATGGGCACCGTGAGTGTTCTGGGATAGGGAACCATGGGCACCGTGAGTGTTCTGGAATAGGTAACCATGGCAACATGAGTGTTTTGGGATAGGGAACCATGGGCACCGTGAGTGCTCTGGGATAGGGAACCATGAATACAGTCTGACCTTTTGCTGCAGTTGTCCTTATCTCTTCTTCTTTATTCCCCAAGCCCACTGAGCTGTCAGCTTGCAGAGTAATGGTGTATTTCGTTGCACATATGAAGGTGTAATTTTTTAGCTGTGTTGTACTGGTATCGAAAGTGAACACATCTTCAGAAGGGAATGAGGCGTCGTGGGCTCTCGATCCAACAATGGTTATCTGCAGGCAGAAAAGGAGAACATGAGGTCTGTTAGCACTCGACTGGACTGAGTGGGGAGAGTAAGCAGGGAGACAGCGGGGAGATGGAGACAGAGGGGTTCGGGAAGGGAGAGAGAGGGGACAAGAGGTTTAGAGGGAGGGTAATGGAGGGACAGGGGTACAGATAGGGTTGATGAGGAGATTAGATTGGGTAAGCTTTACGTGTCACGTGAATTTAAAGCAGGCATCATTTGCATCAAATCCAATCACTAAGGATGTGCTGGGGCAGCCCGCAAGTGGCACCATCTTTCCAGCGCCAACATGGCATGTTCACAGCTGAATAACTCTAATGTTGTGTCTTGGAAAGCGGGAGGAAACGGGAGCACCCTATGGAACCCATGTGGTGACAGGGGAATGTACAAATCCCACACAGGCAGTGGCCGGAATTGAACCCGGATCTCACAGTCGGCACTGTGAGGAATGGTACTGACCGTACCGAGAGAGCAACGGGGCACAGAGGGGCTGAGACCAGGGTGGGTGGGGAGCAGAGAGAGGATGCAGGAACAACATGGGGACATGTGTTGGAGAGACCAGGAGAGTGCTGGAAGCAGACAGAGAGGGAGGGAGGGAGACGGACAAGGAGGGGAGACAGAGGGTCTCAACGTACCTGAGAACCAAGGACTTGAGCACGGCATGAATTCGGTAGATCCCAGCTAATCCTCCCCTCGACCATGTCCACATCCAGCAACCAGGGTTTGTCAGGCACTGGGATATGAGAGAGTGGGAGAGAATGTGAAAGAGAGAGAGAGAGAGAGAGAATGTGAGAGTGGGGGGGGGATAGAGGGGGGGAGAGGGGGGAGAGGGGGGAGAGGGGGGAGAGGGGGGAGAGGGGGGAGAGGGGGGAGAGGGGGGAGAGGGGGGAGAGGGGGGAGAGGGGGAGAGGGGGGAGAGGGGGGAGAGGGGGGAGAGGGGGGAGAGGGGGGAGAGGGGGAGAGGGGAGAGGGGGGAGAGGGGGGAGAGGGGGAGAGGGGGAGAGGGGGGAGAGGGGGGAGAGGGGGGAGAGGGGGGAGAGGGGGAGAGGGGGGAGAGGGGGAGAGGGGGAGAGGGGGAGAGAGGGGGAGAGGGGGGAGAGAGGGGGAGAGGGGGGAGAGAGGGGGAGAGAGGGGGAGAGGGGGAGAGGGGGAGAGGGGGGAAGAGAGAGTGAGGGGGGAAGAGAGGGAGAAAATGAGGGACAATGAGTGAGAGAGTGAGTGGGGGAGAGAGGGGGGGAGAGAGATGGAGGGGGAGAGAATGAGTGAGAGAGTGAGGGGGGAGGAAGAGAGGGGGAGAGGAGAGAGAGATATCAGTGAGGTCGGTTCACACAGCAGACAATGCTGACAGAGGTCAGGCTACATCTGAGCTCTCGCACAGGTAGACCACCTCACCACCTGACTGTCAGACATTCATCCAGTAACGGAGAGACCCACCGATCTTCCCCGCCGTGCAGTCTGGCTGCAGTATGCAGCACCCACAAAATAAACCACAGGTTGACGCGATGGCAGCTCCCAAACCCACCGTGTCTACCAACGAGAACAAGGCCAGCAGGAGCAGGGCTCACCACCACACACACGTTCCTCTCCTGGCTGATTGATCAGAGAGCACAGAAACTCCTCCATGCTGACCAAGACGCCAACTTGCATTTGGCCCGGCAACACACATCAAAGTTGCTGGTGAACGCAGCAGGCCAGGCAGCATCTCTAGGAAGAGGTACAGTCGACGTTTCAGGCCGAGACCCTTCGTCATGACTAACTGAAGGAAGAGTTAGTAAGAGTTTTGAAAGTGGGAAGGGGAGGGGGAGATCCAAAATGATAGGAGAAGACAGGAGGGGGAGGGATGGAGACAAGTGCTGGACAGGTGATTGGCAAAAGGGGATACAAGAGATCATGGGACAGGAGGCCCAGGGAGAAAGACAAGGTGGGGGAGTGGAACCAGAGGATGGGCAAGGGGTATAGTCAGAGGGACAGAGGGAGAAAAAGCAGAGTGAGAGAAAGAATGTGTGTATAAAAATAAATAACGGATGGGGTACGAGAGGGAGGTGGGGCATTAACGAAAGTTAGAGAAGTCAATGTTCATGCCATCAGGTTGGAGGCTACCCAGATGGAATATAAGGTGTTGTTCCTCCAACCTGAGTGTGGCTTCATCTTTACAGTAGAGGAGGCCGTGGATAGACATGTCAGAATGGGAATGGGATGTGGAATTAAAATGTGTGGCCACTGGGAGATCCTGCTTTCTCTGGCGGACAGAGTGTAGATGTTCAGCAAAGCGGTCTCCCAGTCTGCGTCGGGTCTCGCCAATATATAAAAGGCCACATCAGGAGCACCGGACGCAGTATATCACCCCAGCCGACTCACAGGTGAAGTGTTGCCTCACCTGGAAGGACTGTCTGGGGCCCTGAATGGTGGTAAGGGAGGAAGTGTAAGGGCATGTGTAGCACTTGTTCCGCTTACACGGATAAGTGCCAGGAGGGAGATCAGTGGGGAGGGATGGGGGGGACGAATGGACAAGGGAGTCGCGTAGGGAACGATCCCTGCGGAAAGCAGAGTGGGGGAGGGAAAGATGTGCTTAGTGGTGGGATCCCATTGGAGGTGGCGGAAGTTACGGAGAATTACATGTTGGACCTGGAGGCTGGTGGGGTGGTAGGTGAGGACCAGGGGAACCCTATTCCTAGTGGGGTGGCGGGAGGGTGGAATGAGAGCTGATGTGCGTGAAATGGGGGAGACGCGTTTGAGAGCAGAGTTGATAGTGGAGGAAGGGAAGCCCCTTTCTTTAAAAAAGGAGGACATCTCCCTCGTCCTAGAATGAAAAGCCTCATCCTGAGAGCAGATGCGGCGGAGACGGAGGAATTGCGAGAAGGGGATGGCATTTTTACAAGAGACAGGGTGAGAAGAGGAGTAGTCCAGATAGCTGTGAGAGTCAGTAGGTTCTATAGTAGGCATCAGTGGATAAGCTGTTTCCAGAGATAGAGACAGAAAGATCTAGAAAGGGGAGGGAGGTGTCGGAAATGGACCAGGTAAACTTGAGGGCAGGGTGAAAGTTGGAGGCAAAGTTAATAAAGTCAACGAGCTCAGCATGCGTGCAGGAGGCAGCGCCAATGCAGTCGTCGATGTAGCGAAGGAAAAGTGGGGGACAGATACCAGAATAGGTACGGAACATAGATTGTTCCATAAAGCCAACAGAAAGGCAGGCATAGCTAGGACCCATACGGGTGCCCACAGCTACAGCTTTAGTTTGGAGGAAGTGGGAGGAGCCAAAGGAGAAATTATTAAGAGTAAGGACTAATTCAATGCCCCCCCCCCTCTTTCTCCCTGGGCCTCCTGTCCTATGATCCTCTCATATCCCCTTTGCCAATCACCTGTCCAGCTCTTGTCTCCATCCCTCCCCCTCCTGTCTTCTCCTATCATTTTGGATCTCCCCCTCCCCCTCCCAATTTCAAATCTCTTACTAGCTCTTCCTTCAGTTAGTCCTGACGAAGGGTCTTGGCCTGAAACGTCGACTGTACCTCTTCCTAGAGATGCTGCCTGGCCTGCTGCGTTCACCAGCAACTTTGATGTGTGTTGCTTGAATTTCCAGCATCTGCAGAATTCCTGTTGTTTGCATTTGGCCCATTTCACTCTGAGCCTTTCCTGTCCAAGGGTCTTTTACATATCATAACTGTACTCACTTTCTCTGACAGCTCATTCATACACGCACGACCCTCGGCCCTTCTTAAATATGTCCTTTCTCACTTTAAAGCTGTGCCCTCATTTTAGACTCCCTACCCTGGGCAGGCTTTCACCTGTTTTATGCCCCTCATAATTTATCCCTTTCTATAAGCTCACCCCTCAGCCTCTGACACTGCAGGGAAAAGAGTTCGAACCCGCCCATTCTCTCCTTACAACCCAAACTCAAAATCTCAGTAACCTGCCCATAAATCTTCTCTGCACTCCCACTAGTTTAATGACACCCTCCTATAGCAGGGTGAGCACAGCTGTGTGTGGTATTAAATGTGGCCATAACACTATCTGTACACTCCATCACTCAGTATTCAGATCCAAAACCACCCAGTCTATCTGTCACCGCTCCATGTTAGCTGTGTCCTACTGCCTTGTCTTCATCACTTTTCTCAGTTACCTCTCAAAAAATTCAATCTGACAGCATCTCCTTGCTCAAAACCGTGTTGACCATCCCAATCAGTCTCTGCCTTTCCAAATGAACATAAATCCTGTCTCTTGGAATAGTTTTCAATTATTTCCCTCTACAAGACAGCCTCGCTCTCTTGTAGTTTCCTGGCTTATTCCTACCGCCGTGTTTGAACAAGGGAGCAGTGCAAACTATTCTCCAATCTTCACATTCCTCACCTGTGGTTAACTAAGATGCAAAGATCTGCATCAGAGACACAGCAATCTCCTCCCTACCATCCCATAGCATCCCGTCAAGCCGTGGGGATTTATCCACCGTCTCTAATACTTCCTTCGTCAAAACACAGACGTGTTCCACAATAAACCCACACCATCATTCAAAGTTCAAAGTACAGTTATTATCAAACTATGCATCCATTATGCAGCCTTGAAATTCATCTCTTTACGGAAAGCCACAAAACACAGAAACCTCAAAAGACCCATTTTGAAAAATGAAGACTGTCAAACACCGTGTGCAGGAATTCTTCTTGATCCCGCCAGGCACCTCTTCCTTATCCCGCTAGCCACCTCTTCCTTATCCCTCAACTGCTTTCTCAAGTTCTCTTCTCCGACCCCTACAGGGTCTCACTGCAAACCAAATGCTGAGAGTTGACCCTTTTGTTTTTCCCTCTTACCCGAGTGGACCCTCACAATCTCGCCTGCGAACATCTCTCTCCTCTCTGATGATGTCTCCTCCCAATCTACACTGCCACGTCCAGCCTTACACTGGCGAAATCAGCCCTCCCCAGTTTAAGACGTGAACTCTAGAACCAACGTTCTCTTTTTCCGTGACTACCTTCGATCTGACTGAACTGAGGAAGAGTCAAATCAAAGTGTTGACTGTTCATTTCCCTCTGCAAATGCTGCCTACACGTTGAGTTCTTGCAGCATTTAGTTTTAAGCTCCAGACTGCAAACTCTGCAGTTTCTTGTCTCTGCATCTCACTGAACAATGTTCACTGTTCCCAAAGGGTCACTTCCACACTTGGCCATTCTCATACCCCAGGATAAGGTTGCGTACAACCTCTTTCCGAGTAGGACTCCCTACATCCTGCTTTAAAAACCCTCGAAGATAATCCACCTTCTCAGGGGCAGCTAAATATGGGCAATGAATGCTGGCCTTGCTAACAGGGCCTGGATTTCAATATTGAATTGGACGGCCACCTCTGCATTTCTATCAGCCTCCTCCCCAATTCCAGCAATGGCCACTTCCAGCTCCTGTCCTGTCCCGTCCCATAGCCCACGTCCTCTGTGACCTTCCCCAGCACTGGGCGCAAACACACAGTAGCTGGAGAACCGTTACCCCTCCCCACACGGAGCAACCCCAGTGCCTGAGCAGCCTGGCTCATGAATGGTGACACCTTGATGTCGTTTCAATCCCCTTCCTCACCTGCTTGGCTGGTGTTTACCCTCGATGTGTGAAGTGGTTTCTCAAAAGTTTGCATCTGTCTTTGGCCCCTGGTGTCCATAGGGCTGAATCCAAATCCAGGGCTGCCAGAGCTGGGAAGAGAGTAACTCACAAAGAGCTGGATGTCGTACCGGGAGAACGGCCTGAGATTTTGGCAGGTCCAGTTATGCAGAGCCGAGCTACAGTAGGGATGACTTTGGCTGATGACCTCCGGGCCTGATTTACAGCGTGAATTGTGACCCTCATACCATTTACAGCGAAGCCAGACATTCAGTTTGGCAGCACTGCTGTTGGGACAGTATTCAAAGCGACCCGACAGGGTGATGCTGTCCGCTGGGGTAGAAACATTCACCACGTTGAATGGTGGCAGTTCTGTAAAAGGCAAAATTCACTCAATGAGCTTGGGACATGTCTGACCCCAGAAACACCGACAGGCGCGGTAAGATCCCAGAAACACCGAGAGGAGCGGTCCAATCCCAGAAACACCAAGAGGTGCGTTCCGATCCCAGAAACACCGAGAGGCGCGGTCCAATCCCAGAAACACCGAGAGGAGTGGTCCGATACCAGAAACGCCGTGAGCTGCAGTCCGATCCCAAAATGATGGAGAGACGCAGTCCGATCCCAGAAACACTGTGAATCACGGTCCGATCCCATAACTACCAAGAGGCGCGGTCTGATCTCACAAACACTGAGAGGTATCAGAAGGTGTTGAAATATTCTAGATAGATCTAAGGAACTGCAAGGGTAAAAAGACCCTGATGGGAGTTGTATACAGACCCCAAAAAGTAGTAAGGATGTGGTCTGCAAATTACACCTACAAGAGGAGAGGCTGTACTTGATCTGGTGTTGGGAAATGAACCTGGTCAGTATCAGATCTCTCAGTGGGAGAGCATTTTGGAGATAGTGATCACAATTCTATCTCTTTTACTGTAGCATTGGAAAGGGATAGGAACAGACAAGTTAGGAAAACGTTTAATTGGAGTAAGGGGAAATGTGACGCTATCAGGCAGGAACTTGGAAGCATAAATTGGGAACAGATGTTCTCAGGGAAATGTACAGCAGAAATGTGGCAAATGTTTGGGGAATATTTGCATGGAGTTCTGCATAGGTACATTCCAATGAGACAGGGAAAGATGGTAGGGTACAGGAACCATGGTGTACAAAGGCTGTTGTAAATCTAGTCAAGAAGAAAAGACACGCTTACAAAAGACTCAAAAAACTAGGTAATGGTAGAGATCTAGAAGATTATAAGGCGAACAGGAAGGAGCTTAAGGATGAAATTAGGAGAGCCAGAAGGGGCCATGAGAAGGCCTTGGCGAGCAGGATTAAGGAAAACTGCAAGGCATTCTACAAGTATGTGAAGAACAAGAGGATAAGATGTGAGAGAACAGGACCAATGAAGTGTGACAGTGGAAAAGTGTGTATGGAACCGGAGCAGATAGCAGAGGTACTTAATAAATACTTTGCTTCAGTATTCACTACGGAAAAGGATCTTGACGATTGTAGGGATGACTTACAGTGGACTGAAAAGCTTGAGCATGTAGATATTAAGAAAGAGGATGTGCTGGAGCTTTTGGAAAGCATCAAGTTGGATAAGTCATCAGTACTGGACGAGACGTACCCCAGACTACTATGGCAGGTGAGGGAAGAGATTGCTGAGCCTCTGGCAATGATCTTTGCATCATCAATGGGGATGGGAGAGGTTTCGGAGGATTGGAGGGTTGCAGATGTTGTTCCCTATTCAAGAAAGAGAGTAGGGATAGCCCAGGAAATTATAGATCAGTGAGCCTTACTTCAGTGGTTGGTAAATTCTGGTCTCCTCACTACAGTAAGGATGTGGAAACCATAGAAAGGGTGCAGAGGAGATTTACAAGGATGTTGCCTGGATTGGGGAGCATGACTTATGAAAATAGGTTGAGGAACTCGGTCTTTTCTCCCTGGAGCGATGGAGGATGAGAGGTGACCTGATAGAGGTGTATAAGATGATGAGAGGCATTAATCGTGTGGCTAGTCAGAGGCTTTTTCCCAGGGCTGAGTTGGCTAATGGAACATGCTGTAGGGTATGACTGCTGTGTAACATGCTGTCAGGTTTCACTGATAATGTAATGGTTTCCCTGTAGCAGCAATGTTTGGGTTATAACTAGAGATAGCAGGGTTTGAAATGCTGTTGTTCTTTCTTGTGAGTCTGGAAGGGAGATTTTCATGGTCTTTTGCCGGGGAGAGATGAGGAGAGAAGACGGAAATGGAGAGAGCTGGTTGACCACCGTATGTGGTGCAATTGGAGTGAGGGTCCGAAGGTCAGCGACAATCGGAGGAGGTCAATGGCGGGCAATCAGCTTGTCAGTGAGCTCCAGCATTGCGTAATAGACTGTTTCATAAGATTGAGCCCTTTTTCATTTTTTTCCTCGTTTTCTTCAACAGCCATACAGTCAAAGTAAGAATTATAAATCTTAATCCTTTAATCACATATTATGTACTGTTTGTTATTTCAGGGTACTGATTTGTAACAGGGGACACATTGCACAGCACCCACCCAAATGAGATTTCTTATGTTTGGCCGGGCCGAAGTGAGAGTTACAATTTTGGGGGCTCGTCTGGGATTGATTCCGTTGGATGCTGTCTGGTTACCCTGAGCAAAGAACCAATGGGGCAGATATTTGTACTCTGGATGAATTGTTAATTTCACTGTTAAGTATTGTTGAAGTTGTGATTGTGGGTGGAGGTTTGATAAAATGGCTGGTGCAGCTCTCGTTTTAATGCAGACCAGTGCCGAGGTAGCAGTAGCTGGGGCGAAGATTTCAAAGACAGGGTTCTCTCATTTCTGAAGAGTGAGGAGAAAGAGTGGTTGGATTTGGAATGTCTAATTAGTCCACGTCCCCCAGTGAAGAGTGACAATTCTGGGTTAGTATCTGCCCTTCCCTGGTGAATAAATTGAAAACTCAGATTCAAAGTCCCAGCTGTGGCAGGCTCCGCCTATTCTCTGGAATTACGCCCACCCCTAAAGGGGAGGGAGGAGGATGAGACTTGGGTGGAGAGGACCTCTCAGTTGTTAGATGAGTGGCAGAACTCTGATGTTGAAAAGTGACCGAGATTGGTTGAAAGTTTGAATGGGCAGGCCGCTGACCTTGTGAGAGCTGTCAGGTTGAAATATCTGACAGCTGTAAATTATCTGCAAGCACTGGACAATGCTTTAGGCCTGTCTGGAAGCAGTGGATCTCCTGGTGGGGTTTCAGAACATGTGTCAGGCAAAGGGGGAGAAGGGGGCTTTCTGCTTTTATTTTTCGGTAGAGAGGCAGCTCAATGGCTCACAGCGCAGAGGGGTCATTCAGGTGGCTGAAGTGGATCAGTTAAGAATGGATCAGATAGCCAGGGGCGCCCAGTCCCATGACCTGATTGCTTGGGGTCTCTGACAGTCTCATATGATGCCACCCCCCCCATCTTTTGTTGAGCTGGTTAGAGAGGTACGGGAAGAGGGGAATGCGTCGGAGGTGTGGGAGGCCTCCGTCAGCAGGGTACAGTCCTCGGTAGTGTCCCCCATGGTGAAGTGACCACAGACAGCCTACCCTGGGGAGCGGTAGAGGAGATTGTAGCAGAGTTGAGGATGGAGGTATGTTGGCTGTTATCAGCAGGTGTGACCCCCCATACGACAGAGCTGATGGGAGGGAGGATTCCCTCAGGGGGTGAACAATGCGGAGGGCTGCTGGCAGCAGGTGTCATGCCAGAAGGGGAGTGAGCCCTTGGGTACCGAAGCAGAGAGAGTCGTGAAAACCTAGAGGAGACCCAGTGAGGGAATGGCCTGGTGTCTCTGGGGGAACACGTTCCCAGCAATGTACCAAGGAGCCATCGAAAGCAAAAGGCCCAATTTCTGAAGGCTCAGTGGGACCACGCTCCAGTGTTTCACTACGAATAGAGGGAAGCTATGCTAAAGCCATACTCGACACCGGGTTGCAGGTCACGTTACCATACCGTTCATTTTACAACCAGTATCTGCAGCATTTACCATTGACACCATTCAGTGCACTGGAGATCTGGGGTATCAGTGCTGGTGATTATCTGTACGATGGTTATTTGTCAGTGAAGTTGGAGTTCTCGGAGGCTGATGTGGGAGTGTCTGAGGTTCTTGATACATTGGTGCTGGTTTGTCCGGACCCCGTTGAGACGGGCGGCATTTCAATTCTGGTGGGGACCAACACCCCTCTGGTGAGGAGGCTCATGGGGGCCTGCAAGGAGAAGGCTGGGGAGAGCTTTCTGGGAACATTGTCCGTGCACCCAGGGTTTCGAGCTGCTTTTGAGGAAGTGCGAGGTCGCATTGGGCTGGATACCGAATTTAGACGAGGGACTGTGTGGGTCACCCAGTCGAAGCCAATGGTGGTATGGCCCAGGGGAAGTAGAAAGAGTGATGGGGACCCCCAAATTTCCCGGAGTGCCTGAGAGCGAGGCCCTCTTAGTGGACACTCCGGAAGACCATGAGGGGGAGTTAGGTTTCCTGCTGGGGTGCTGGTGAGGCCTGAATTGCAGAAGCCCTCGGTCGTACAGGCGAGCAGGATGGCGGTGATCGTCAGGAACACTACGAAGAGGGAGGTCACCTTCAAGCGAGGGATGCCCCTGGCGCATTTGTTCCCGGTGACGGTAATGTCTAGTGTCCCCGTGAGATACGCTGGGGAGAAACTATTGGAAAAGTGGGGGGACGTTATGCTGAGTTAACATAGAACATAGAATAGTACAGCACAGTACAGGCCCTTCGGCCCACAATGTTGTGCCGACCCTCAAACCCTGCCTCCCATATAAGCCCCCACCTTAGATTCCTCCATATACCTGTCTAGTAGTCTCTTAAACTTCACTAGTGTATTTGCCTCCACCACTGACTCAGGCAGTGCATTCCACGCACCAACCACTCTCTGAGTAAAAAATCTTCCTCTAATATCCCCCTTGAACTTCCCACCCCTTACCTTAAAGCCATGTCCTCTTGTATTGAGCAGTGGTGCCCTGGGGAAGAGGCGCTGGCTATCCACTCTATCTATTCCTCTTATTATCTTGTACACCTCTATCATGTCTCCTCTCATCCTCCTTCTCTCCAAAGAGTAAAGCTCCAGCTCCCTTAATCTCTGATCATAATGCATACTTTCTAAACCAGGCAGCATCCTGGTAAATCTCCTCTGTACCCTTTCCAATGCTTCTACGTCCTTCCTATAGTGAGGCGACCAGAACTGGACACAGTACTCCAAGTGTGGCCTAACCAGAGTTTTATAGAGCTGCATCATTACATAGCGACTCTGAAACTCTATCCCTCGACTTATGAAAGCTAACACCCCATAAGCATTCTTAACTACCCTATCCACCTGTCAGGCAACTTTCAGGGATCTGTGGACATGTACCCCAAGATCCCCCTGCTCCTCCACACTACCAAGTATCCTACCATTTACTTTGTACTCTGCCTTGGAGTTTGTCCTTCCAAAGTGTACCACCTCACACTTCTCCAGGTTGAACTCCATCTGCCACTTCTCAGCCCACTTCTGCATCCTATCAATGTCTCTCTGCAATCTTTGACAATCCTCTACACTATCTATAACACCATCAACCTTTGTGTCGTCTGCAAACTTGCCAACCCACCCTTCTACCTCCACATCCAGGTTGTTAATAAAAATCACGAAAAGTAGAGGACCCAGAACAGATCCTTGTGGGACACCACTAGACACAATCCTCCAATCTGAATGTACTCCCTCCACCACCACCCTCTGCCTTCTGCAGGCAAGCCAATCCTGAATCCACCTGGCCAAACTTCCCTGGATCCCATGCCTTCTGACTTTCTGAATAAGCCTACCGTGTGGATTCTTGTCAAATGCCTTACTAAAATCCATGTAGATCACATCCACTGCACTACCCTCACCTATATGCCTGGTCACCTCCTCAAAGAACTTGATCAGGCTTGTTAGACACGATCTGCCCTTCACAAAGCCATGCTGACTGTCCCTGATCAGACCATGATTCTCTAAATGCCTATAGATCCTATCTCTAAGAATCTTTTCCAACAGTTTTCCCACCACAGACGTAAGGCTCACTGGTCTATAATTACCTGGACTATCCCTACTACCTTTTTTGAACAAAGGAAGAACATTCACCTCCCTCCAATCCTCCGGTACCATTCCCATGGACAACAAAGACCTGACCAGTAATGCCACCCCTCCTCCCCTTTTTCCACCCTCTCTATCCCTTTTAAAGCACTGAAATCCAGGAATATTGAGAATCCATTCCTTCCCTGGTGCCAGCCAAGTCTCTGTAATGGCCACTACATCATAATTCCATGTATGTATCCAAGCTCTCAGTTCATCACCTTTGTTCCTGACGCTTCTTGCATTGAGGTATACACATTTCAGCCCTCCTACCTTACTGTCTTTACACCATTTATTCTGCTTCTCTTTCCTCAAAGCCTCTATGTTAGATCTGGCTTTACTCCATGCACTTCTTTCACTGCTCTATCGCTCTGGGTCCCATCCCCCTTGCAACTTAGTTTAAACCCTCCCGAACCATGCTAGCAAACCTACCTGCAAGGATATTGCTCCCCCTCGAGTTCAGGTGCAACCCATCCAATCTGTACAGGTCCCACCTTCCCCAGAAGAGATCCCAATGATCTAAAAATCTAAAACCCTGCTCCCTGCACCAACTCCTCAGCCACACATTCAACTGCCATCTCCTCCAATTCCTACCATCTCTGTCATGTAGCACTGGCAGCAATCCTGAGAACGTCACCCTTGAGGTCCTGTTCTTCAGCCTTCTGTCTAGTTCCCAAAACTCACACTTCAGGACCTCATCCCTCTTCCTGCCTATGTCGTTGGTCCCAACATGTATCACGACTTCTGGTTGCTTTCCCTCTCATACCAGGATGTCGTGCACCCGGTCAGAGACATCCCGGACCCTGGCACCCGGGAGGCAACAAACCATGCGGGTGTCCTTCTCACGTCCACAAAATCTCCTGTCTGCTCCCCTGACTATAGAGTCTCCAATGACGACAGCTCTCCTCTTCTCCGTCCCACCCTTCTGCACCACAGGGTCAGACTCAGTGCCGGAGGCCCTGCCACCATGGCTCACACCTGGTCGGTCGTCCCCGCCAACGGTATCCAGGATGGTAAACTTATTATTCAGGGGAATGGCTACAGGGGTGCTCTGCACTACCTGTCTGCTCACCTTTGCTTTCCCCCCTCTGACTGTCACCCAATGACCTGCTTCCAACAGCCTAGGTGTGACTCCCTCCCTGTAGCTCTCATCTATGACTGCCTCATTCTCCTTTATGAGTCGAAGGTCATCCAGCTGCTGCTCCAGATTCCTTACACGGTCTTCCAGATCGCCCAGCCGTATGCACTTCTGGCAGATGTGACTCTGCAGGAGAGGGGCGTTCCCCCAAAACTGCCACATCTCACATGAGAGGCACATCACCATCTCAGGAGACATTGTAAAAACCTGCGAGCAAGCTTGTCCTCCGCCTCTTCGCGTCGAAGCCTCTCGAGTCAAAGCCTCAAAGCTCCACTCCTTCACTGGCCCACTCACGCTCTGGCCGCTTCGCTTGAGCTATCCCTCTATTTATCTGTTTGAGCCTTTCAAAATGTTTATTCAACTTCAGGGACTCCCAGGTTCCTGTGGGTTGGAAGAGGAGGCTGGTAGAGAAGATGTTGAAGCTGGAAGGTGATTTTTCCACTGACGAGTTTGATGTGGGTTGTTCCAAGAGCACGCGTCGCACTATCCGGGTGACCGAGGATACCCCGTTCAGAGAAAGGCCGCGGCAACTGGCCCCTGCAGAGGTGGAGGATGTTCGGCAGCGTTTGTATAAGATGAAGGAAGCTGGGATCATCACTGAGTCCCAAAGCCCCTGTGCGTCCCCAATAGTAGTGGCCCAAAAGAAGAACGGGAAGGTACGGATGTGTGTGGACTACAGGACTCTGAACAGGTGCACTGTCCCTGACCAGTTTACTGTCCCGAGGGTCGAAGACACGCTGGCCTGTCTGAGTGGTGCGAAGTGTTTCAGTGTGCTGAACTTGAGGAGTGGATATTACCAGATCCCTATGATTGGGGCCAACAAACAGAAAATGTCATTTATATGTCCCCTGGGATTTTTCCAGTTTGAAAGAATGCCCCAGAGCATATCAGGAACCCCTGCAATCTTCCAGCAGATCATGGAGAAGACAGTGCGGGATATGAACTTGCTTGAGGTGTTGGTGTATTTGGATGATCTCAGTGTTTGGATCCACCTTGGAAGAACATGAAGCGAGGCTGCTGAAGGTGCTGGGCTGCCTGAAAGCTGAAGGGTTAAAATTTTCCCTGGACAAGTGCCAGTTCTGCCAAATGTCTGTTAGCTATGTTGGGCACATAGTCTCACGGTTTGGGGTAGTTAATGACCCAGCTACGATCGAGGCGGTTACCACTTGGCCAAGACCCCAGACTGTGAGCGCTCTGCATTCGTTTCTCTGGTTCTGTGTTTAGTATTGGAGGTTTAGAAACATAGAAAACCTACAGCACAATACAGGCCCTTCGGCCCAGAGAGTTGTGCTGAACATGTCCCTACCTGAGAAATTACTAGGCTTATCTATAGTCCTCTATTTTACTAAGCTCCATGTACCTATCTAAAAGTCTCATAAAAGACCCTATTGTATCCGCCTCCACCACCATTGCCGGCAGTCCATTCCACGCACTCACCACTCTCTGAGTAAAAAAATTACCCCTGACATGTCCTCTGTACCTACTCCCCAGCACCTTAAACCTGTGTCCTCTTGTGGAAACCATTTCAGCCCTGGGAAAAAACCTCTGACTATCCACATGATCAATGCCTGTCATTATCTTGTAAACCTCTATCAGGTCACCTCTCATCCTCCGTCGCTCCAAGGAGAAAAGGCCGAGTTCACTCAACCTGTTTTCATAAGGCACGCTCCCCAATCTAGACAACATCCTTCTGCACCCTTTCTATGGTTTCCATGTCCTTCCCGTAGTGAGGCAACCAGAACTGAGCACAGTACTCCAAGTGGGGTCTGATCAGGGTCCTATATAGCTGCAACATTACCTCTTGGCTCCTAAATTCAATCCCATGATTGATGACGGCCAATACACCGTACACCTTGTGAAAGGTTTGTGAAAGGCTACGTGAAAGTGAGTCACCCACTGACTCAGTTCCTGTGTGGTTACCCTCCCTTGGGGAAGAAAGGGAGGGGGGAATAAAGGAAAGGAGAGTGGAGAGGCACCGGTGCTGGCTTTTGCTGACCGCCGATTACCGTATGTCCTGCGCACGGATGCCAGCCGAGAGGGTTTAGGGGGCGTCCTGTATCAGGATCAGGGCACCGGGTTGAGACACATTGCGTTTGTCAGCTGGAGTTTGTTCTCCTCCGAGAAAAACTATCCCATGCACAAGTTGGAATTCCTGGCGTTGAAATGGGTGGTGGTGGATAAGCTGAGTGACTATCTCTACGGGGTCAAGTTTGAGGTGAGGATGGAAACAACCCCCTGACTTATATGCTGACCTCGGCGAAGCTGGATGCCACAGGCCATCGGTGTTTGGCAGCGTTGTCTGCTTATGATTTCAGCCTGAAGTACCAGCCGGGGAGCCGGAACACTGATGCGGACGCTTTGTCCTGACGGGTGCATGGGGAACTGGACATGGACAAGGAGTGGGAGAGCGATCCTGCCCCTGGGGTGAAGGCCTTGTGTCAGTTTGCCATCACCGTGAAGGCAGAGGGAAAGGAGAGGTCGGGTCAAGCAGTGGATCAATTGGGGGCTTCTGATGACGCCATTCCCCAAGTTTACTGTGACCTGACTGCTCTGAAGACAAATCAGCTGCCGGAATTGAGTTGATCAGCGAGATGATCTGGGCATTGGTACCATTTGGGCGGTGGTCGAAAGGGGAGACATGGCTCAGGCGGAGAGGACGAAACATGTGTCGGTGCCTCCATTACTACGAGAATGGCTTCGGTTGGAGTTGAAGAGCCAGATCTTATACCGGGTCACGTCACCCCCAGACCGATCCCAGTGTTGCCAGCTGGTTCTGCCAGAGAAGTATCGGAGGATTGCGTTGAAGTCACTTCATGATGATTCTGGACATTTGGGGGTGGAAAAGACCTATGGATTGCTCAGAGACCGGTTTTACTGGTCCCGAATGTAGGCAGAGGTCGAGGAACACTGCAAGTTGTGCATTCCCCTCATACGCTGCCTACGTGGGCAGCTCCCTTGTCCCACTTGCAGAGTGCAGGGCCCCTGGACTCCGTGTGTATGGATTTCCTGTCCATAGAACCCGATGCCAGCAACACGGCGAATGTCCTAGTCATCACGGACCACTACACCAGATATGCTCAGGCTTTTCCTACCAAGGACCAGAGGGTGACTATGGTGGCAAAAGTGTTATGGGAGAAGTATTTGATTTATTATGGCCTTCCCAGGTGAATAGATAGTGACCAGGGACAGGATTTTGAGAGCAGACTCATCTGTGAGTTACTGGGCATGCTTGGAGTTGAGAAGTCGAGGACCACGCCCTATCACCCGCAGGGCGATCCCCAGCCTGAGAGGTTTAATCCGACCTTGCTAGACATGCTCAGGACCCTGGAGATCGGCAGGAAGAGCAGGTGGAGTCAACATATTGGGCATCCGGTTCACAGTTATAATTGTACACGAAATGAAGCTACTGGGTACTCGTCATGTTTTCTGATGTTTGGGCACGAGGCAAGGTTGCACATTGACCTTTGTTTTGGGACTGACGAGGGTGACTTGCCACCGAAGACTTATCTGAAATATGTGTCTGACATGGGAAGAGAGTTGAAAAGGGCTTATGAATTAACTGGGGTTGTGGCTGCCCAGCAGAATCAAGGGAATAAGAGGAGGTATGATCAGATGGTGAGGTGCTCCCAGCTCCTGCTGGGAGACGGAGTCCTCATAAGGAATTTGGGACTACCTGGAAAGCACAAGTTGGCTGACCGCTGGGCGGCCACACCCTATGTGGTGGAGAGTCAGATGCCAAACCTACCAGTTTTCCGGGTGAGACCAGAGGAGGGGAATGGGCCTGTCAAGATTCTCCATCAGAACCACCTGTTGCCCCTGGGACAAGAGGTGCAGGTAGACCCAGAGCCCGACTTGGAGCCTACACCTAGTAAGGGGACTCTGTGGAAATGTGGGGTGACCGCCAAGCCCCCACAGGCGACGTTAGGCTGGCCCCCACCCCTGAGAGGGATACTGATTTGGAGGGTGAGGACCTGGATGTGTGGTATTTGCTGCCTTTCGCTAACTCCCCAGTGATTGAGGAAGAGACTCCCGACCCTTCTCCCACTGAGACAGGTGAAGTGGGGGGGGGGGGGTGGAATATCTGTGGCAGCCTGGGTTGCAGCGGGACCCTGCGGGGAGGAAGCGGGGTTTGATCACGGGACAGAGGGCTCCGTGTTGCAGGTGAGCACGAGCGATAGATCGGGAGAGGCCTCGCCAGGTAGACCGGAAGTATCCCCAGTACTGTCGGAAGCTGAAGAGTTGGATGATAGCGTGCAGAGGTCTCAGAGAATTAGGAGGCCACCGGATAGGCTGGCCTACGTAGAGTGTGACCCTCACTGTGTCACTGCCGTTTACACCTGGATTGGACCCTGTTTTGCAGGAAGGGTTGGCGAATTATCTCAATGTCATGAGGACATGACTGAATTTGGTGGGGGTGGGGGGAGAGTGGAACATGCTGGAGGATTTCACTGACAATGTCATGGTTTCTCTGAAGCAGCAATGTTTGGGTTATGACTAGTGATAACGGGGTTTGGAATGCTGTTGTTCTTTCTTGTGAGTCTGGAAGAGAGGTCGTTGTGGTCTTTTGCCGGGGAGAGATGGGGATGGAAGACGCGAATGGAGAAACCTGGTACACCGCCGGACGGGGTGGATTTGGAGCGAGGGTCCGAAGGGCAGCGACGATCGGAGGAGGTCGATGGTGGACGATCAACTTGTCAGTGAGCTCCAACATTGCACAACAGACTGTTTCATAAGATTGGGCCCTTTTTTGTTTTTTCGTTTTCTTTAAAAAACATATGGTCAAAGTACGAATTATAAAGCTCGATTGTTTAATCACGTACCGTGTACTGTTTGTTATTTCGGGGTAATGATTTGTAACGGGGATACATCGCGTAGCACACACCCAAACGAGATTTCTTAAGTTTGGCCGGGCAGGGGCTATCACCCCCTATATTTGGCCGCTAGACGAAGCGAGAGTTACACAAACACGAGAGGGCAGAGTTTTAAGGTGCTTGGAAGTAGGTACTGAGGAGATGTCACAGTGCACAGTCTGATCACACCCTCACCCCCATGGTGCGCAGTCCGATCCCACACCCACCCTCACGGTGCACAGTCCGATCCCACACCCACCCACGGTGCACAGTCCGATCCCAGACCCATCCACACAGCGCACAGTCCGATCCCAGACCCACCCACACGGCACACAGTCCGATCCCAGACCTACCCACCCACACGGCGCACAGTCCGATCCCAGACCCACCCACATGGCGCACAGTCCGATCCCAGACCCACCCACACGGTGCACAGTCTGATCCCAGACCCACCCACACAGCGCACAGTCCAATCCCAGACCCACCCTCATGGTGCACAGTCCGATCCCAGACCCACCCACATGGCGCACAGTCCGATCCCGTACCCACCCACCCACATGGTGCACAGTCTGATCCCACACCCACCCTCACGGTGCACAGTCTGATCCCAGACCCACCCATCAAGCTAATTTCACAATCAACAATCAGCCTGTGTTTGAAATGTGGGAGGAAACTGGATCACCGTTGGAAACGCAAACGGTCACAGGGAGAACATGAAAACTCCACATGGACAGTACCTGAGGTCAGAATCGAACCCGGATCCCAACCTGTGAGTCCGTGGTAGAGCCACGATCACCACCGTGACACTCACCTTGACACTCGATGTCCTGGGTCGCGTGCTTGAACCAGCGTCCACGGCTACAAGAGAGACCGGAGATGTCCACTGGCACGAAGCCTGGTTTGCAGATGTCCTTGCACCCTCTCTGCCCATAGTGCCCATCGTAGTCCAAACCTGTGTCATCGTCAGCCCCAAAACCTGAAATGGGGGGGACGAGGGGAGGGAGAGGATGCGGGGGGGGGAGGGGGGGAGGGGGGAGGGAAGAGGTGGTGAGTGGGGTAGGGGAAGTGAGGGAGAGAGTGGGGGAGGAGAGAGCAGAGATGGGGAGGGTTAAGAGGGGGTGACAGGGAGTGACAGGATGGAGATGGGAGAAGGGTGAGATGGTGGAGGGGGGGTGGGGGTGAGAGGGCGGAGGTGGGGGGAAGAGGGGGATGGGGAGGAGGCAGAGATGGGGGAGGGGTACAGGGGGAGTGGGAGAGGAGGTGACAGGAGGAGTGGGGGGTGAGAGGGCAGAGATGGGGGAAGGGGAGAGAGGAGGAGGGGATGGGGAGGGGTAGAAGGGGAGTGGGGGTGAGAGGGCAGAGGGAGAGGGTGCAGGATGGGGGAGAGGGAGAGGGGGAGGGGGAGAGAGGGAGAGAAGGGGAGTGGGACAAAACCAAACAAGAAGAAAATAACAAAACTGATGTAGAGGAGGGCCATATCACATTGTTTGCGAAGGAATCACATAAATGCAGTGATCTTGATGAAATCTCTAGGAACTGTTGTTATTGATACAGTTATTGTGGGGAGAACGGTCTGTAATTGAACAAAACCAGAATGAAGTGCAGAAACTGGTGAACACAGACACACCGACTGACAAAGCATTCAAATCTGGGGGTGGGAAGATTGTACATTTCACCAAAACTCTGTTGAAAGAGTTGGAGGATGAGCTCCAGGCTACTGACGACGTTAAGCCACGCCTGCAAGTAAATCTTAAGCCGTGAGCGCTGAGTTTGACAGGGACCTGCCGGGGGAGCACGAACAAAGTGAGAGACTGACTGAGCCGGTTTGTGAAATGGAGGCAGCGCTGGAAGATGGGTGAAAGCAGCAGTCCCTGGTGTTGCTGCCAAGGAGAAGTCGGAGATGACTCTCAAGGATTTGGAGTGACAAACTGAAGCTTCAAACAAAGGCCACGATGAAGCAGAAAGTAGCTGCACGAACTGCAGACTCAAGTGAAAGACTACCTGCGAGAAGCGGATGAAGCTCGCAGCTCTGGAGAGGAAATCCTGACCCTGTCCAAAGAGACTGAAGCAACGGGAGGCAGAAGGGTCTCAGTTACAGGAGGAGCTTGCTGACCATTGCCGCAAACTGTCAGACACAACAGGAAAGAGATGAACGGGCTGAAGAGATTGCAAGCGGCAGTTCCGGAAAATCATTGGCTCTGGATGAGAAAAGACACCTTGAGGCCAGGATTGCTCAGCTGGAAGAGGAGATAGAAGAGTGAACAGATGCTGAAATGGTTAATGATAGACCCAAGAAAACCAGCCTGCAGGTAGGTCAATTCAGTGCAGATCTTTCTGCTGAACACAGCAATGCCCAGAAGGCAGAAGAAGCACGTCAACAACACGATTGTCAGAACAAGGAGCTGAAAGTCAAGTTGCAGGGGATGGAAAATGCTGTCAGATGCAAGTACAAGGAAAACCTTGCAGCACTGGAGGCAAAGGTCACGAGTTAGAGGAACAACTTGATGCAGAAACAAGGGTTAGAACTAATTCCCATATCCTGATAGACATTTGAAGTTTCTTTAAATTTTGTTTCAATTTAATTTTTTAATATATATATATAGAAAGTATGGGAGACTGTTGAGTTCTGTTCATTGGGACTGTGTAAGTATCTAGTACACGCACAGTCTCCATCGTGCGTGAGTGTGCGGGGGAGAAAGGGGGAATTGTGGGATGGAAAGGTGCCGGCCAGCCGTCAGCTGTTCAATGGAGATAGAGGGGGGGAGAGAGAGGGGGAGCAGGGGGGGGGGGGAGGAGAGAGTGAGGGGGGAGCAGGGTTGTGGTAAACCATATATATGTTGTAACTGGGTTACCTGTCTGGACACGCCCCTCTGCTGACTGCCCCTGTGGCTCCTCCAACAGAGTGCTGTATAAAGGTGATTCACCTTGCCCCTCCCCCTCAGTCCAGGGGCAGACACTCACTGTGGAGGTCGTATTGTACAGCGAATAAAAGCTTTTCAGTATTTTACCCAATTTCAGTCTTTTGGAGTTATTGAAGGTGCTTCAATTTTATTCGCTGTACATTTTAAAGCATGGAACATGCGCTGAGACCCGACAAGTTAGACCTTGATCTGCAAACGCCTGAAGCTGGAAACACTTTCGAACTCTGGCTGGCCCGCTTCAAAGCGTACCTAGAGGAGATTAAAGCAACTGACCCCGTAGCGAAGCGCAGAGTTCTACTCTCCAGGGTCAGTCCACGGGTCTATTCGCTGATCAGAGACCAGCTGAGCAAAAACGGCGCGATGAGCGCCCTCAAAGGGTAATACCTGCGGCCGAAAAACAGCGTCTATGCTCAGCACCGCTTAGCGACACGGCAACAACGGCCCGGGGAATCAACTGCTGAGCTCGTCCAGGCTCTACGGACACTCGTGCGGGCCTGCAATTGCCAGGAGCTGACAGCGGCGCAGAATGCAGAGCTCTGAGTGAGAGACACCTTCGTCACAGGGACCAGGTCAGTGTACGTGCGCCAGCGGCTGCTGGAAAAAGCCGATCTTACCTTCAGTTCGGCGATTGAACTGGCCGATACGCTGGAGGCCGCTCTGCACAACTCTGAGGCTCTCCAGGCACGCGATCCCCCGATGGCCTCGTGGGCGCCGCAGAACCCACAACCCACCGGCGAATGGACCTCGGCTGCTGCCAGTTGCGAGTCTGCGAGGTGCTACTTCTGCGGACTCGAGAAGCACCCCCGGAAACGTTGCCCAGTTCAAGAAGCTACCTGCTTCAGCTGCGGAGAAAAGGGCCACTTCGCGAAGGTCTGTAAGTCCAAACTGCGAGCGGGATCGAGCAGCGCTGCGTGCGTAACATGGGGGTTGCCATCTTCCCTGCCGCCATCTTCCCTGCACGCCGCCACCACGTGTGAGACATGGGGTGGCCATCTTGGTCAGCCCCACCTCCCATGACCAACGGGTGCTCACGGGACACCCCACCGTGCCGGACCAAGACAGCGACTCAACCCTGGCCTCCGTGACCCTCGACCAAAACGCTCCCCACCAGCTGGCAAGGTCAATAATGGACATCCTGGTGAAGGGGTGCAGGATAAGCTACCTGTTTGACACAGGCAGCACGGAGAGTTTTATCCACCCAGACCCGGTGCAGCATTGAGGACTCGTGATACGGCCGGTAAGTCGGAGGGTCACCATGGCTTCCGGGTCGCATACAACAGACATCCCGGTGGGGGGGGGGGGTTGTGTAGCGACGCTAGGGTGCAGGGCACAGAATATCGAGACTTTACGTTACTGGTGATGTCTCAACTGTGTGCCCCTGTGCTATTGGGGCTCGACTTCCAGAGCCACCTGAAAATCATGACAATGGAGTATGATGGGCCTCTCCCACCAATTACTGTCATAAATCCCCGGTTTTGTAGAGATATGTCACGTACCCCGCTACTGACCACACACACACACCGACCCGCGCATCCCACCCAACACCATGCCAACTGCCACACTACCAATGCCACTTGTGGCCTCTCCACCCTCAGGATCCCTCCCCCACCGCTGTTCGCCAACCTGACCCGACTGTAAACCTGTGGCAACTAAAAGCAGGAGGTACAGCGTGAGGGACAGAGCTTTCATTAAGTCGGAGGTGCAGCGGCTGCTCAGGGAGGGGGTCATTGAGGCAAGCACAAGTCCTTGGAGGGTGCAGGTGGTGGTTGTTCAGAACGGGGAGAAGAATAGGGTGGTCGTGGACCATAGCCAGACCATCAATAGGTTCATGCAGCTCGACGCGTACCCTCTACCCCGCATCGCGGATATGGTCAATCAGATAGTACAGTACAAGGTGTACTCAACCATAGACCTGAAAACCGCTTACCATCAGCTCCCCATCCGCCGGGAGGACCGCCCTTACACTGTCTTCGAGGCGGATGGCAGGCTTTATCACTTCCTGCGCATCCCCTTCGGTGTCACGAATAGAGTATCTGTCTTCTAGAGAGCGATGGACCGGATGGTGGACCAGTGCTAACTGAAGGCCATGTTCCCATATCTGGATAACATCACCATCTGCGGTCACGACCGGCAGGATCACGACAACAACCTCCAAAAATTTCTCCAAGCGGCCAAAGCTTTCAATCTCACCTATAACAAGGACAAGTGTGTATTTGTGACCACCCGACTTGCTATCCTTGGGTGTGTCGTGGAGAATGGAGTCATTGGCCCTGACCCCGACCGTATGCGCCCCCTGTTGGAACTCCCTCTTCCCAACACCCTCAGAGCCCTCAAAAGGTGCCTGGGCTTCTTTTCATATGACGCCCAATGGGTCTCTAACTATGCAGACAAGGCCCGCCCCCGGTCAAGTCCACCACATTCCCCCTCTTAGCCAAGGTCCACGCGGCCTTCAGCCGCATAAAAGAGGACATTGCCAAAGCAGCAATGCATGCGGTGGATGAGGCCATTCCCTTCCAAGTAGAGAGTGACGCCTCTGACTTTGCGCTGGCTGCTACCCTCAACCAGGCAGGAAGACCAGTGACGTTCTTCTCCCGTACCCTTCAAGGCCCTGAAATTCGGCACTCTGCGGTAGAGAAAGAGGCCCAGGCCATAGTGGAAGCTATTGGGCACTGGAGGCACTATCTCGCTGGCAAAAAGTTCACCCTGCTAACTGATCAGCGCTCAGTGGCATTCATGTTTAGTAACCAACAGCGGGGCAAAATCAAAAATGATAAAATTCTGAGGTGGAGAATCGAACTTTCCACCTACAACAATGACATCATGTACAGGCCTGGGAAGCTCAACGAGCTCTCCGATGCCTTATCCCGGGGAATGTGCGCCAGTGCGCAGATCGACCGGCTATACGCCCTACATGTAGATCTTTGCCACCCGGGGGTCACCCAGCTTTTCCACTTCGTGAAAGCCCGGAACCTGCCTTACTCCCTTGAGGAGATCAGGATGATGACCAGGGACTGCCAAGTCTGCGTAGAGTGCAAACCGCACTTCTACCGACCCGAAAAGGCACCACTCATCAAGGCCACCCGCCCCTTTGAGCGACTGAGTGTTGACTTTAAGGGCCCCCTTCCCTCCACTGACCGCAATGTGTACTTTCTTAACGTAATTGACGAGTACTCGCGGTTCCCCTTCGCCGTCCCCTGCCCCGACACCACTACCACGTCAGTTATAAAAGCCCTGCGCGAGCTCTTCACTCTGTTCCGATACCCATGCTATATCCACAGTGACAGAGGGTCCTCGTTTATGAGTGACGAGCTGTGCCAATATCTACTGGCTAGGGGAATTGCAACCAGTAGGACCACGAGCTATAATCCCCGGGGGAATGGACAGGTAGAGAAGGAGAATGGCACGGTGTGGAAAGCCACACTCTTAGCCCTCAGATCAAAGGGACTGCCGGTCTCCCGCTGGCAGGAGGTCCTTCCCGAGGCACTCCACTCCATCCGCTCCCTGTTATGCACAGCCACCAATGCCACCCCTCATGAGCGGCTCTTTTCTTTTCCCAGAAAATTGACCACTGGAACCACCCTACCAACTTGGCTGACATCCCCGGGGCCAGTGCTGCTCCGGAAACATGCGAGGAGCAATAAGTACTCCCCGATAGTCGAGAGGGTTCACTTACTTCATGTGAACCCCCAGTATGCCTACGTGGTTTTACCTGATGGGTGGGAGGACACGGTCTCCATCCGCGACCTGGCGCCCGCAGGAGCTCCGGGCCCCTACCCTGAACACTCCGTGGTGACTATTGACCCCGTACCCACCGATGTATGTACTCACGAGACACCGCGCACTCCGAAACCTACACAGACACCACACGACACTCCCATACCGGGCGCGACGCACACGCACGAGGGATTACCAACGCCTAACGTGCTGGCACCTGAAGTCAGGCTGGAGCCAGCACAACCGCCGTCGCAATCACCGCCGGTGCTACGTAGATCACAGCGACGGACTCGACCGCCTGATAGACTTAACGTGTAAATATACTTCTTGTAAATATTGTCAGTCACTTCACCCCGCAGGATTCTTTTTAAAAAAAGGAGGGGTGAATGTTGTAACTGGGTTACCTGTCTGGACACGCCCCTCTGCTGACTGCCCCTGTGGCTCCTCCCACAGAATCCTGTATAAAGGTGATTCACCTTGCCCCTCCCCCTCAGTCTGGGAGCAGACACTCAGCATGGAGGTCGTATTGTACAGCGAATAAAAGCCTTTCAGTATTTTACCAAACCTCAGTCTTTTGGAGTTATTGAAGGTGCTTCAGTCGCTAAACCTTAGCCTCCGAGGAAAGCCACAACTACAACCTGGCCGTCTCTGAGACTCAGTTACGCAGGTGTTTCCAACAAGTGGACAGTCGTAAGGCTGCGGGACCGGACAGCATCCCAGGGCAGGTACTCAGGATGTGCACAGCACAACTGACATGTGTGTTTACAAACATTTCTAATCTCTCCCTCTCCCAGTGTAGAGGGTCCTCCTGTTTCAAATTATCCACCATTGTCCCTGTACCAAAAAAGACCAAAGTAACATGTCTGAATGACTGGCATCCTGTCGCACTCACCTCAATAATCAGCAAATGCTTTGAGAGGCTGGTCAAGGACTACATCTGCAGCTTGTTACCACCCACACTGGACCCCCTACGCCTACCGACACAACCGATCGACAGACGACACAATAGCCGCTGCTCTACACACCAAGTTTACACATCTGGAGAAGGATGCTTGTGTGAGAATGCTGGTCTTGGACTACAGTTCAGCATCCAGGCTCGATAATAAGCGCAGAGACCTCGGCCTTAACCCTGCCTTGTGCGGCTGGATCCTGGACTTCCTGTCAGATCGCCGGCAGGTGGTAAGAGTGGGCTCCCTCACCTCTGCCCCTCAACACAGGAGCCCCTCAGGGCTGTGTACTAAACCCCCTCCTTTACTCTCTGTATACTCACCAGGATGTCATGAACAGAGCAAACACAAAGAGAAATAATGTATGAGATCATGAAAAGGCAACGTAACTTCATTGGACATGTGATTAGGAAAGAGGAGTTAGAATGCATGGTAATTATGGGAAAGATTGAAGGGAAGAAAGCAAGAGGAAGACAAAGACAAATGGTGATGAAGACAGCAGCCAGAGAACTGGAAATGAATACCAATGAATTGATCCACTTGACCCGAAACAGGAGTGTGTGGGCCATGGCAGTCAAAGCTCAAACTGGACATGGAACCTGAAGATGATGATGATGATAATACCCATGACTGCGTCGCCACCCACAGCTCCAATCTGCTAATTAAATTTACTGACCACACTACACTGATTGGCCTTACAAAGATCTCACGTGGTCTGTGCACGCCAGCTGTGTGGTGAAGAAAGCACAATTGTGCCTCTTTCACCTCAGACAGTTGAGGAAGTTTGCTTTGGGCCCCCAAATCCTAAGAATTTTCCACAGGGGCAGAACTGAGAGCATCCTGACTGCCTGCATCACTGCCTGGTATGGGAACTGTACCTTCCTTAATCTCAAGATTCTGCAGAGTGTGGTGTGGACAGCCCAGCGCATCTGAAGTTGTGAACTTCCCATAACTGGAATGGGAAAACTAGGTCAGTACTGGACCTCAAGAAAGAGAATGTCTAAGGGATGGCTTTTTAGAACAGCTTGTTGTTGAGTCCACTAGGGAATCAGCTGTACTAGACTGGGCGTTGTGCATTGACCCACAAGTGATAAGAGAGCTTAAGGTTAAGGATCCCTGAGGGAACAGTGATCACAATATGAGCGAGTTCACATTGAAATTTGAGAGGGAAAAATTAAAATCCAATGTCGTTATTTCAGTGGAATAAAGGAGATTACAATGGCATGAGAGGGGAACTGGCCGAAGTTGACTGGAAAGGGACATTTGCAGGAAGGACAGCAGAGCAGCAATGGCTGGAGTTTCTGCGAAAAATGAGGGAAGTGCAAAACAGATAGATTCCAAATAAGAAGAAATTTTCAAAGGGAAGGAGGACACTACTGTGGCTGACGAGTGAAGTCAGAGCCAAAGTAAAAGCAAAAGAGAGGGCATACAAGGAAGCCAGAGCTAGTGGGAAGATAGAGGATTGGGGAGCTTTTAAAATCTTGCAGAAGGAAACTAAGAAGGTCATTCAGAAGGAAAAGATGAATTATGAAAGGAAGCTGGCGACTAATATCAAAGAAGATACCAGAAGCTTTATTAAGTATATAAAGGATAAAAGAGTTGACGGTAGATATAGGACCAATACAAAATGATGCTGGAGATATTATAATAAGAGATGCAGAGATGGCAGAGGAACTGAATGCAGATTTTGCATCAGTCTTCACAGTGGAAGATATTCAAGAGCATCAGGGAAGTGAAGTTTGTGCAATGAAAGTTACGACTGAGAAGGTGCTCAGGAAGCTTAATGCTCTGAGGGTGGATAAATCTCCTGGACCTGATGGAATGCACTCTTGGGTTCTGAAGGAAGTAGCTGGAGAAATTGTGGAGGCATTACCAATGATCGTTCTGGCATTGTACCGAATGACTGGAAAATTGCAAATGTTACTCCATTATTTAAGAAGGGTGGGGGGCAGTAGAAAGGAAACGATAGACCTGTTAGCCTGACGTCAGTGGTTGGGAAGTTGCTGGAATTGATTGTTAGGGATGAGATTATGGAGTACATCTCTATCAAGTCACCTCTCATCCTCCATCGCTCCAAGGAGTAAAGGTTGAGTTCACTCAACCTATTCTCATAAGGCATGCTCCCCAATCCAGGCAACATCCTTGTAAATCTCCTCTGCACCCTTTCTATGGCTTCCACATCCTTCCTATAGTGAGGCAACCAGAACTGAGCACAGTACTCCAAGTGGGGTCTGACCAGGGTCCTATATAGCTGCAACATTACCTCTCAGCTTTTAAATTCAATCTCACGATTGATGAAGGCCAATACACCGTACGCCTTCTTAACCGCAGAGTCAACCCGCGTAGCAGCCTTGTGTGTTCTATGGACTCAGACCCCAAGATCCCTCTGATCCTCCGCACTGCCAAGAGTCTTGCCATTAATACTATATTCTACCAAAATGAACCACCTCACACTTATCTGGGTTGAACTCCATCTGCCACTTCTCAGCCTAGCTTTGCATCCTATCAATGTCCCATTGTAACCTCTGACAGCCCTCCACACTATCCACAACACCCCCAATCTTTGTGTCATCAGGAAACATACTAACCCATCCCTTCACTTCCTCATCCAGGTCATTTATAAAAATCACAAAGGGTAGGGGTCTTAGAACAGATCCCTGAGGCACACCACAGGTCACCGACCTCCATGCAGAATATGACCCATCAACAACCACCCTTTGCCTTCTGTGGGCAAGCCAGTTCTGGATCCACAAAGCAATGTCACCTTGGATCCCATGGCTCCTTACTTTCTCAATAAGCCTGGCATGGGGTACCTTATCAAATGCCTTGCTGAAATCCATGTACACTACATCTACAGCTCTACATTCATCAATGTGTTTAGTCACATCCTCAAAAAATTCAATCAGTCTGATAAGGCATGATCTGCCTTTAACAAAGCCATGCTGACTATTCCTAATCACATTACACCTCTCCAGATGTTCATAAATCCTGCCTCTCAGGATCTTCTTCATCAACTTACCAACCACTGAGGTAAGACTCACTGGCCTATAATTTCCTGGGATATCTCTACTCCCTTTTTTGAATAAAGGAACAACATCTGCAACCCTCCTATCATCCGGAACCTCTCCCACTCCCATTGATGATGCAAAGATCATTGCCGGAGGCTCAGCAATCTCATCCTTCACCTCCCACAGTAGCCTGGGGTACATCTCATCTGATTCTGGCACCTTATCCAACTTGATGCTTTCCAAAAGCTCCAGCACATCCTCTTTCTTAATATCTACATGCTCAAGCTTTTCAGTCCACTGCAAGTCATCCCTAAAATCGCCAAGATCCTTTTCTGTAGTGAATACCAAAGCAAAGTTTTCCTTAAGTACCTCCACTATTTCCTCCGGTTCCATACACACTTTTCCATTGTCACACTTGATTGGTCCTATTCTCTCACGTCTTATCCTCTTGCTCTTCACATACTTGTAGAATGCCTTGGGGTTTTCCTTAAACCTGTTCACCATGGCCCCTTTTGGCTCTCCTAATTTCATTCTTAAGCTCCTTTCTGCTAGCCTTATAATCTTCTAAATTCATATCATTACCTAGTTTTTTGAACCTTTTGTAAGCTCGTCTTTTCTTCTTGAACGGATTTACAACAGCCTTTGTACACCATGGATCCTGTACCCTACCATCCTTTCCATCTCATTGGAACGTACCTACTCAGAACCCCATGCAAATATCCCCCGAACATTTCCCACATTTTTTTGGTACGTTCCCCTGAGAACATCTTTCCAACTTATGCTTCCGAGTTCCTGCCTGATAGCCTCATAGTTCCCCTTACTCCAATTAAACATTTCCCTAACTTGTCTGTTCCTATCCCTCTCCAATGCTATGGTAAAGGAGATAGAATTGTGATCACTGTCCCCAAAATGCTCTCACACTGACAGACCTGACACCTGACCAGGTTCATTTCCCAATACCAGATCAAGTACAGCCTCTCCTCTTGTTGGATTATCTGCATATTGTGTCAAGAAACCTTCCTGAACACACCTAACCAACTCCACCCCATCTAAACCCCTCACTCTAGGGAGATGCCAATCAATACTTGGGAAATTAAAATCTCCCACCACAACAATCCTGTTATTATTACACCTTTGCAGAATCTGTCTCCCTATCTGCTCCTCAATGTCCCTGTTACTATTGGGTGGTTTATAAAAAACACCCAGTAGAGTTATTGACTCCTTCCTATTCCTAACTTCCACCCACAGAGACTCTGTAGACAATCCCTCCATGATTTCCTCCTTTTCTGCAGTAGTGACACTATCTCTGATCAACAGTGCCACGCCCCCACCTCTTTTGCCCCCCTCCATGTCCTTTCTGAAAGTCAGAGGATGGTAAATCTGTGGAATTTGTTGCCACGAGTGGCTGTGGAGGCCAAGTCATTGGGTGTATTTAAGGCAGAGATAGATAGGTCCTTGATTAGCCAGGGCATCAAAGGGTATGGAGAGAAGGCAAGGGAGTGTGGATGACTGGAAGAATTGGATCAGCCCATGATTGAATGGTGGAGCAGACTCGATGGGCCAAATGGCCTACTTCTGCTCCTATATCTTATGGTCTTATGATGATTCAGGACATTTATAAAGATAGGTGTGAAAAAAGGGCCCAAGGTATCATTGGGGACCCGAGTCCCCAACCACAATCTCTTCCAGCTGCTACCCTCAGGAAACGGTACCGCAGCATAAAGGCCAGGACCAACAGGTTCTGGGACAGCTTCTTCCACCAGGCCATCAGACTGATGAACTCACGCTAATTTGAGTGTATTCTATGTTACATTGACTGTTCTATTTATTATAAATGTGATTGCACTTTGCACACTCAGACAGATAGGTAACATAACGATTTTTATTTCTCATGTATGTGAAGGATGTAATAAAGTCAATTCAATTCGAATATTTCCTGTAATACCACAGACACTTGTTAAACAGCCTCATGTATCACCCCTTGTCAAAGTCCTTCTGAAAATCCAAGTACACAACATCCACCAATTCTCCTCTGTCTATCCTGTTTGTTATTTCTTCAAAGAATTTCAACAGATTTGTCAGGCAAGATTTTCCCTCGAGGAAACCATGCCGACTACGGCCTGTTTTATCATATGTCTCCAAATACCTCGAAATCACATCCTTGACAATCAACGCAAACAGCTTCCCAACCACTGACATCAGACTAACTGGTCTATAATTTCCTTTCTTCTGCCTCTCTCCTTTCTTAAAGGGTGGAATGACATTTGCAATTTTTCAGTCTTGATTCTTGGAAGATTATTACTAACTCCATATAACAAACCATATAACAATTACAGCACGGAAAGAGGCCATCTCAGCCCTATTAGTCCATGCCGAACTCTTACTCTCACCTAGTCCCACCGACCTGCAATCAGACCATAACCCTCCATTCCTTTCCTTTCCATACAGCTCCACAATTCCTCCACAATCTCTTCAGCCACCTCTTTCCGAACCCTGGACTGCAGACCATCTGGTCCAGGTGACTTGTCTACCTTCAGACCTTCCAGTTTCCCAAGCATTTTCTCCCTGGTAAAGGCAAATTTACACACTTCTGACTCCTGATACTCTTGAACTTCCACCATACTGCTAGTGTCTTCCACGTGAAGACTGGTGCAAACTACTTCATCAGTTTGTCTGTCGTTTCCTTGCCCCCATCACTACCTCTCCAGCATCATTTTCCAGAGTTCCAATATTTACTGCTGCCTCTTTTCCACTTTAGAAATCTGAAGAAACTTTCAGTAACCTTGGCTAGCTTACCTTTGTATTCTGTCTTTTCCTTCTTTATGACTTTTTAGTTGCCTTCTGTTGGTTTCTGAAAGCTTCCCAATCCTCTAACTTCCCACTAATTTTTGTTCTATTTTATGTCCTCTCTTTGGCTCTTATGTTGGCTTTGACTTCTCTTGTCAGCCACGATTGTGTCATCCTGCCTTTAGATTACCACTTCCTTGGGATAGATATATCCTTCGCCTTCCGAATTGCTCCCTGAAATTCCAGCCATTACTGTTCTGCATGTTCCCTTCCAATCAATTTTGGCCAGCTCCTCTTTCATGCCTCTGTAATTCCCTTTACTCCACTGTAATACTGATACAATTGACATTAGCTGATCCTTCTCAAATTGCGGGATGAATTCAATCATATGATCACTTACTCCTAAGGGTTCCTTTACCTTAAGCTCCCTAATTAATTCCGGTTTGTTGCACAACATCCAATCCATATTAGCTGATCCCTCAGTGGGCTCAATCATGAGCTACTGGAAAAATTCACCTTTAGGCATTCTAGAAATTATCCCCTTGTAATGTAGCACCAACACAATTTTCCCAATCTACCTGCATATTGAAATCCCCATGGCTATCATAACACTGCCTTTCTGACATGCATTTTCTAACTCTCATTGTGATTCGTAGTCCACATCTTTAATACTGTTTGGGGGTCTGTATACAACTCCCATCATGGTCTTTTTACCCTTGTAGTTTCTCAGCTCTACCACAATGATTCAACACCTTCCAACCCTATGTCACCTCTTTTTAATATATGATTCCATTTTTAACAACAGAGCAACACCACCTTTTCTGCCTGTCCTTTAGATACAGTGTGTATCCTTGGATGTGTAGCTCCCAGCTATAATCTTTCAGCCACGATTCAGTGCCAATCTGTAACTGTGCTACACGTTCACCTACCTTATTCCGTATACTGCACGCATTCAAATATATCACCTTCAGTCCTTTATTCACCCTTTTCGATATCCTCCACCTTTTACATTGCAAATAATCCCATTGACTGCAATTTTGTCCTAAGATCAGCCTCTCCTTGCTCGGAGTCTCACTACACACTACCTCTGTTTGTAAACCAACTACCCCATCCTCACCACTGTCACTCTGGTTCCCATCCTCCTGCTAAATTAGTTTAAACTCTCCCGAACATTTCCAGCAAACCTGGCCACAAGGATATTTTGGTCTCTCTCGGGTTCAGGTGTACCCCGTCCCTTTCGTACAGATCATACCTTCCTCAGAAAATCCAAATGGTCCATATATCTGAAAACCTGCCCCCCCCCCCCAACACAGTTCCTCAGTCACTCATTTATCTGCCAAATCTTCCTATTCTGGCGCCTGGCACAGACAGTGATCCAGAGATTACCTCCCTGGTGATCCTGTTTTGAAGTTTCTACCTAGCTCCCTGAAGTCTCTCATCAGGACCTCCTCACCTTTCCTACATACCTCATTGGTGCCAATATGTACCAAGGCTTCTGGCTGCTCATCCTCCCCATTTCGAATGCTGTGGACCCAATCCGTGACATCCCTGACCCTGGCACCTGAGAGGCATCATACCACCTGGGTATCACAAACACTGGAAATCCAAAGCAACACACACAAAACAGGAAGAGCTCAGCAGGTCAGGCAGTATCTTTGGATGACTTTCATTTCCTCGATGTGTAGCCATCTGACTATGCTTTCGATGTACATAAGCCAAGCTCTTCCTCCAGGTTTGCTCCCCTTAATCTTTCCAGAGTATGAGTTTTTCTAGTTCATCTTTCCGCATGATGTGTCCTAGGAATCTGAGTTGCCTTTCTCTTATTGTTGGTCTGAGTGATCGAACTGCTTGGGCTCTTCTGAGAACTTCTTCATTTGATGTGTGTGTGGTCCATGATATTTTTAACATTCTCCTGTAGTACCAAAATTCAGCTGCTTCTAGTCTCTTTTCCATCGCTGGAGAAATGGTCCAGCATTCACTTTCATAAGTCAGGATAGAATAAGTGTAGCACTGCATTATTCTGTTTTTAGTGTACATGCTCATCTTTCTGTCTGTTAATGGTCTTCACTTTTTGGAAAGCTTCTTTCACCATTGCTATTCTGTATTTGTTATCTGTGTCGCACCTGCCATCACTTGTTATTAGGCTGCCAAGATATCTGAATTTGTTGACTTGTTTGATGTTTGTATTTCCAATCTTGATCACACATTGTGGGATGTCTGTCTTTCTGGAGATGACCATGCTTCCTGTCTTCTTGGTGTTGATTGAGAGGCCTCTGTGATTACTTTCTGCTGCTACTATAGTGAGTAGTTCTTGAAGTTTTGTTTCTGAGTCAGCTATCAGTACGATGTCATCAGCATATCCGACGTTATTTATATTATGGCCTCCAATTGTGAATCCTTTGTCTTTGATACTTCAAGATATTTT
The DNA here is from genome assembly GCF_030028105.1 of Mobula birostris. Classification (NCBI taxonomy): domain Eukaryota; kingdom Metazoa; phylum Chordata; class Chondrichthyes; order Myliobatiformes; family Myliobatidae; genus Mobula; species Mobula birostris. Next base: position 2,114,434 of record NC_092374.1, read on the forward strand.
CACTATACAGGTTGAGCAAGTCTGGCGAAAAGACACAACCTTGCCTGACTCCTCTCATGATATTCACATACTCACTTACTTCTCCTTCTATTCTGATGGATGCTGTCTGGTCCCAGTATAAGTTTCTTCAGAAACAAACATCTTTCCTCTATGTCAAGATCTTGAAGCATTTCCAGGAGATCTTGCTGTCTGACAGTGTCAAAAGCTTTTGTATAGTTGATGAAACATAGGTAGATGTCTTTTTGTACCTGGATGGCTTGTTCAGGTCATCTGTAGCATGAAAATTGCATTTCTGGTTCCAGTGTTTTCCCCAAAGCCGCATTGTTCTTTACTGATTTCTGATTTTATACAGCGTCTTGCTCTCATCATGATTACTCTGAGAATAATTTTTGCCACGTGGCTCATCAGGGTTATTGTACGATGTAACTCACATTCTGTTGCTCCCTCTTTCTTTGGAAGTGTGATGAACACTGATTTACTTAAATCATCAGGTATCTCCCCACGATCATAGATTTCATTTGCTGTTTCTGATATTTTCCCTATTCCAAAATCTTCTAAGGCCAGTATGATTTCAACAGCAATGTTGTCTGGACCAGTTGCTGTGTTATATTTTGTTTTATTTATGGCTGCGCGAATTTCTGATTTTAGAATGTTAGGTCCTTCAAGATTCTTCTTTATGTTTGGCTTTTCTCCTGTTTGGTCTTCAGAAAGTTCTTTTATATATTCTGTCCATCTGTTTAGGATTTCCTCTTTGTTCATAATCAAGCTGCCATCTTTTGCCTTGATGCATCCACTTGCTGAGCAAGGTCATTTCCCCGTTAGTTCTTTAATCTTACTGTGCGTCATCTTTATTCCAGAGTTATGGGTTTGTAGCATTTCTATCTCTGAGCATTTCTCATTTAGCCATCTGTCTTTAGCTTCTCTGCATTTTCTTTATCAAGTTGTTTGTATTCTTCGCTGTCTCTGAGTTTGATGGTCTGTCTTTGTTGCATCAATTGTATTATATCTTCAGTTATCCATTTCTTCTTACTTTTCTGTTCTTTTTGTGGGATGGTTTCTTTTGCAGCTTCAACCATAGATTCCTTCAGTATGTCCCAGGAAGATTTGCCTCCTTCATCCTGCAGCAATTGAAAAGAGTTTTTCACCTTGATTGTGTATTCTGTTTTCAGATGAGGGTTGTTTTGTAGTTGTTGATAATCCAGTGGTTCTGATCTTTTTGGTTTCTTTAATTTTCTCATCTTTATTTTCATTTTGCAAATGACTGGTGTGTGATCGCTTCCACAGTCTGCTCCAGGGTAGCTTTTAGATTGAGTTAGAGTTTTTGAATCAGTTATTGATTGTTCTGCAGTCGATTTGATTTTTGTTGTTCCCATCTGGGCTTCTCCATGTCCATTTCCTTCTTGGATGTTGTTTAAACCAAGTGTTGGTGATGATCTGATTGTTTGTTTTACACCATGATATAAGCTTTTCTCCTCTTTCATTTCTTTCTCCCAATCCCTTGTCTCCAACAATATGGTCTTCTCTTCCCTCACCAACTTTTGCATTGAAGTCGCCCATGACTATGACGGCTTCTTGTGATTTGCATTCTTCTAGTGCTTTGTCTCGGGAGTGGTAGAAGGCATAAATTTCTTCCTCCGAACTTGCCATTGTGGGTGCATATACTTGGGTGATAGAGATGTTGTTTAGTTGTCCTTTTAGTTTGATTAGCATCATTCTGACTGAGATATACCAGTATCCTAGCAGGCTCTTCGATGTTACTTTGTCTAAGATGATTGCAACACCCTTTTCATGTTTATCTCCACCAGAGTATATCATCCTGTAGTCGTCTGATTGGAATTCTCCAGTGCCTTCCCACCTTATTTCACTCAGGCCGAGGGTGCTGACTTCTAGTCTCTTCATTTCTAATTTTATGTTTCCTCGCTTACCAGCTTGGTGCAGGGTTCGAACGTTCCAAGCAGCAATTCGCAGTCTCTTGTTCTTGCAGACAGTAGCGGTATGACGATCTGGGTCATACTATTTGGAAGTGGGCTCCCATTTACGCTGTTGTCTTTTACTTTTGCGTATGTGTTAACCATGGTTGTACTAGGGATGAAACACAAGAAGTAGCTCCTGGGTATGAGGATAAACTACATCTGGCTGTGGAGTATGTGCTTTGGGTAATGAGGTTACCATTAACCACAGCTCCCTCCAGGTCACCCTCAGGCAAGGTGTAGAACCTGTTAGCCTCCCTACTGGGTTACAGTGAAGCCACGGAATGCAGGTGGTGGATGAAGCAGAAGGCAAGTTGTGAGTAACACAATCGATGGTTCCTGCTTCTCAGACGCTGAGCAGTAGATCCTTTTAATAGGACAACGGTCAGGGTCACGCGTCTTGTAAAGACACTGCATCGGAAGCAAGGGGAAGCTACTTCTTGTATTTCATCCCTAGTACAACCATTTCATCATGGCTGATCCAGTTTTCCTCTCAGCCCCAATTTCCTGCCTTCTCCCTGTACCACTTCATGCTCTGACCAATCAAGAATCTATCAACCTCGGCCTTAAACATACATAAAGACTTGGCCTCCAGAGCTGCCAGTGGCAACGAATTCTACAGATTCGCCACTCCTCGGCTACAGAAATTCCTCCTCATCTCCATTCATAAAGAATGCCCCTTTCTTCTGATGCTGTGTCCTCTGGTCTTAGACTCTCCCTCCATAGGAAACATCCTCTCCACATTCACTCCATCAAAGCCTTTCACAATTCGAGAGGTTTCAGTGAGGTCATCCCTCATTCTTCTGAATTCCAGTGAATACTGGCCCAGAGCCATCAAACACTCTTCATGTATGTGGAATACTTTGGGATTCTCTTTAATCTTACTTGCCAAAGACTTTTCATGACTCCTTCTAGCTCTCCTCTGTCCCTTATTAGTTCCATTCTGACTCTTTTACAGCTTCTTAAGTGTCTTGTTTGATTCCATATTACATGTGCTTTCTGAACACAAGACATCGTACAGATGCTGAAAATCCAGAGCAACACACACTAAATAGAAACCATAGAAACTACAGCACAGAAACAGGCCTTTTGGCCCTTCTTGGCTGTGCCGAACCATTTTCTGCCTAGTCCCACTGACCTGCACACGGACCATATTCTCCATACACCTCCCATCCATGTATCTGTCCAATTTATTCTTAAATGTTAAAAGTGAGCCCGCATTTACCACCTCGTCTGGCAGTTCATTCCATACTCCCACCACTGTGTGAAGCCCCCCTAATGTTCCCTTTAAACTTTTCCCCCCTCACCCTTAACCCATGTCCTCTGGGTTTTGTCTCCCTTTGCCTCAGTGGAAAAAGCCTGCTTGCATTCACTATCTATACCCATCATAATTTTATATACCTCTATCAAATCTCCCCTCATTCTTCTACACTCCAGGGAATAAAGTTCCAACCTATTCAACCTTTCTCTGTAACTGAGTTTCTCAAGTCCTGGCAACATCCTTGTAAACCTTCTCTGCACTCTTTCAACCTTATTTATATCCTTCCTGTAATTTGGAAGGACAAACTCCAAGGCAGAGTACAAAGTAAATGGCAGGATACTTGGTAGTGTGGAGGAGCAGAGGGATCTGGGGGTACATGTCCACAGATCCCTGAAAGTTGCCTCACAGGTAGATAGGGTAGTTAAGAACGCTTATGGGGTGTTAGCTTTCATAAGTCGAGGGATAGAGTTTCAGAGTCGCTATGTAATGATGCAGCTCTATAAAACTCTGGTTAGGCCACACTTGGAGTACTGTGTCTAGTTCTGGTCGCCTCACTATAGGAAGGATGTGGAAGCATTGGAAAGGGTACAGAGGAGATTTACCAGGATGCTGCCTGGTTTAGAGAGTATGCATTATGATCAGAGATTAAGGGAGCTAGGGCTTTACTCTCTGGAGAGAAGGAGGATGAGGGGAGACATGATAGAGGTGTACAAGATAATAAGAGGAATAGATAGAGTGGATAGCCAGCGCCTCTTCCCCAGGGCACCACTGCTCAATACAAGAGGACATGGCTTTAAGGTAAGGGGTGGGAAGTTCAAGGGGGATATTAGAGGAAGGTTTTTTTACTCAGAGAGTGGTTGGTGCGTGGAATGCACTGCCTGAGTCAGTGGTGGAGGCAGATACACTAGTGAAGTTTAAGTGACTGCTAGACAGGTATATGGAGGAATTTAAGGTGGGGGGTTATATGGGAGGCAGGGTTTGAGGGTCAGCACAACATTGTGGGCTGAAGGGCCTGTAATGTGCTGTACTATTCTATGTTCTATAACTGAACATAACACTCTAGATTAGGCCTCACCAATGCCTTATACAACTTCATCATAACATTCCAGTTATGCTCGAGGAACTCAGCAGGTCAGGCAGCAGCTACGTGGTGGAATAAACAGTTGGCGTTCTGATGAGGAGGTCTCAGCCTGAAACGTTGACTGTTTATTCTTCTCTTTGTCGTGTGGTTGAAGGGAAGTACCTGGTGAGGCACTTCAGGTCTCTGTGCCCACTGCCAAAAGGGCGTGTGGCATCAACTGGCAGATTCTCTTACTTGGGCAGCAGCATTCTGCAGGATGCTGGGACAAAGGACGACATTCAGTTCAGACTCAGCAAAGCTAGAAGCATCTTCGGATCAATGAGAGACATATCAGAATCACCCACACCAAGGTGAAGCTGTAGCAGTGCTGCGTTCCATCCTCACTCTTGTGTGGGTCAGAATGCTGGCACGTGACAGAGAACGACTGTGCCAAGCTGTCGCCATTCCACACCACGAGAATCCAGAAGATCCTCCAGATTTTATGCAAAAAAAGCTGTTTACAATATATATTAATGATTTAGATGAGGGAATTAAAAGTAACATTAGCAAATTTGCCGATGACACAAAGCTGGGTGGCAGTGTGAAATGTGAGGAGGATGTTATGAGAAGGCAGGGTGACTTGGACAGGCTGGGTGAGTGGGCAGATGCAGTTTAATGTGGATAAATGTGAGGTCATCCACTTCGGTGGCAAGAACAGGAAGGCAGATTATTATCTAAATAAGGCCAAGTTAGGAAAACGGTAAGCGTAAAGGAGTTGGGTGCTTACTGTTCTGGCTAACAACGGATGGTGCAATCCGGGGCATATTACGATCGAGGAATGTGTTTGCAGACTGGATATTGAACTTTTCACTGTTGGACTTCGGCCACATTCCACCGTGATACAACACTTGGCGGCACGGGAGGTCGTTCCTGCCTGTGGCGATCGAACGTGCAGCTCCTCCCGTGGAGGGTCAGACACCCTGAGCCAATAGACTGGTCCTGGACTTTTTTCCATCTGGCATAGTTTGCATTTTGTTGTTTGATTGTTTGTGGTTTTTGTATTGCTGATAGGTGAGTCCAGAACCAGAGGCCACAGTTTAAGAATAAGGGGTAGGGCATTTAGAACGGAGTTGAGGAAAAAGTTTTTCCACCCAGAGTGTGATGAATATATGGAATACTCTGCCCCAGAAGGCTGTGGAGGCCAAGTCTCTGGATGCTTTCAAAAAAGAGATGGATAGAGCTCTTGAAGATAGTGGAATCAAAGGTTATGGGGATAAGGCAGGAACTGGATACTGACTGTGGATGATCAGCTATGATCACAGTGAATGGCGGTGCTGGCTCAAAGGGCTGAATGGCCTACTCCTGCACCTATTGTCTATTGTCTTGTCCAACCATGCCATACTCCTTCAGAGTTACCAAGAGAACGTGGCTACAATCATCATGAGGAAATGATGGAGATGGATTGGGCACGTGATGAACAGAGAGGCCAAATCCATCATTAAGACAGCACCTCAATGGAACCCGAAAGGTTGGAGAAAACATGAAAGACCAAACACAACTTGGTGCCATACCGTAGAGACAGAGAGGGAGACCCTGAACCCCACCTGTGGCACAATGGAGAAGATGGCCAAGGACAGACGGAGATGGGGAACCTTCATTGCTGCCCTAATGAATTCCACCGAGATACAACACTGGGCGGCACGGGAGGTCATTCCTGCCTGTGGCCATCGAACTTGCAGCTCCTCCCGTGGAGTGTCAGGCACCCTGAGCCAATAGGCTGGTCCTGGACTTAATTCCATCTGGCATAGTTTGCATTTTGTTGTTTGATTGTTTGTGGTTTTTGTATTGCTATATTTACGCTCTATTCTTGGTTGGTGCGGCTGTAACGAAACCCAATTTCCCTCGGGATCAATAAAGTATATCTATCTATCTAAATGTCAGTGGATAAATGGGCAGTAACTAACTCACTAACCTGCTGCCAAATGGTAGCTGTGAGAAGGCATGGCTTGGATGGTGGGGCTGCCTTGACAACGAATGCTACTTTCCTGAGGCAGTATCTCCTGTATACATTATCAGTGGTGGGGAGTGATACCTGTGATGTATTAGGCCGAGTCCACTACTGTTCACGAGACCCACAGCTCTTCATGAGACTTGGCTTATTGAGAGTGGGAGGAATGTGGAGTGAGGTCTCCAGACTCAGCCCTCAGAGCAGGAGTGGGGTCAATCACAAGTAGGGTGTCTGTAACTTGCACCGAGCTCCTGGGCGAAGGCGAGGAAGGTGGGGGAGAGCGGAAATCGCGCGCACATCAGAGAGACCATGAGATGGTATCAGAGCTGACGAAAACAGCACGGTGGGGGAGGGAACAGTTTCCGCTGCATTCGTCAGAGACGCAGACCAAGCCGCAAGCTCACTCAGCACCTGTTGTTGGACCCAGCGAGAGGCTGAGCTGGGCCTTGACACCATAGTACAGGCCATTCAGCCCAACAGTTCCCTGCCGGCCCCTTCCGACCCTTTTCATCACCCCACCAAGCCACGGGAGGAGATCAAAGAGGGGGTGGAGTGATGTAATGGAGGAGCAGGAGAGAAAGAGTGGTGTAGGAGGGGAAGGGAGAGAAGACGGTTACTCAGGGCCTGGTACTCCAGGGCAGAGAGGGAAGGGGTTGAAGGGAAGAAAGGGGAGGGGAGCTGGTGTCTCAGGACTGGTGCATGACCATGCATTTTCCAACATTGTATTTTATTTGCCGTTCTCTTGTCCATTCTCCTAATCTGTCTCATTCCTTCTGCAGCCCACCTGGTTCCTCAACACTACCTGCCCCTTCACCAATCTTCATATCATCTGCAAACTTGGCAACAAAGCCATTTATTCCATCATCTAAATCATTGATATACAGCACAAAAAGAAACAGTCCCAACACTGACCTCTGTGGAACAGCACGAGTCACTGGCAGCCAACCAGAAAAGGCTCCTTCTATTCCCATTCACTGCCTCCTGCCTGTCAGCCATTCCTCTATCCATGCCAGTATCTTCCCTGTAATGCCATAGGATTTGATCTTGTTAAGCAGCCTGATGAGGATAAGTCACCTGGATCAGATGGACTACATCCCAGAGTCCTGAGAGGGGTTCCTGAAGAGATAACAGATGCATTGGTCATGATCGTTGAAGAATCACTTGATTCTGGCATGGTCCTGGGGGACTGGAAGATTGAAAATGTCACTCCACTCTTCAAGAAGGGAGAAAGGTGAAAGGAAATTATAGGCCAGTTAGCCTAACTTTAGAGGAAAGTGTTGGAGTCCTTTATTAGGGATGAGTTTTCAGGGTACTTGGAGACTAATGATAAAATAAGTCAAAGTCAGCATGGTTTCTGTGAAGGGAAATCTTGCCTGACAAATCTGTTGGAGTTCTTTGAGGAAGTAACAAGCAGGGTGGACAAAGGAGAGGCAGTGGATGTCATTTACTTGGATTTTCAGAAGGTGTTTGACAAGATGCTGCATGTGAGGCTGCTTAACAAGACAAAATCCCATGGCGTAATGGAAAGATACTGGCATGGATAGAGGAATGGCTGACAGACAGGAGGCAGCGAGTGGGGATAAAAGGGGCCTTTTCTGGTTGGCTGCCAGTGACTAGTGGTGTTCCTCAGGGGTCAGTATTGGGACCACAACTTTTCACATTGCTTGTCAGCTACTTAAATAATGGAACTGATGGCTTTGTGGCAAAGTTTGCAGATGATATGAAGATTGGTGGAGGGGTAGGTAGTACTGAGGAAGCAACACGATTGCAGCAGGACTTAGACAGATTGGAAGAATGGGCAAAAAGTAGCAAATGGATACAGAGCTGGGAAAAGTATGATAATGCTTTTGATAAAAAGAACAATCGTATGGACTATTATGTAAATCGGGAGAAGGTTCAAACATCAGAGGTGCAGAGGGACTTGGGAGTCCTCATGCAAGACTCCCAGAAGGTTAATTCACAGGTTGAGTCTGTGGTAAAGAAGGCAAATGCAATGTTGGCATTTATTACAAGGGGAATCGAATATAAAAGCAAGGAGATAATGCTGAGGCTTTATAAGACAGTAGTCAGGCCGCACTTGGAGTATTGTGAACAGTTTTGGGCCCCGTATCTTTGAAAAGATGTGCTGTCATTGGAGAGTCCAGAGGAACTTCACGAGGATGATTCCGGGAATGAAGGGGTTAACATGAGGAGCATTTTAGCAGCTTTGGGTCTGTACTCACTGGAATTTAGCAGATTGCAGGGGGCTCTCTTTGAGATCTACCGAATGTTGAAAGGACTAGAGAGGGTGGATGTTTCCTATGGTGGAGGTACCCAGAACTATAGAGTACAGTGTCAGATTGAGGGGATGACCATTTAGAATGGAGGTAACAAGGAATTATTTTTAACCAGAGAGTGGTGAATCTGTGGAATGCTCTGCCACAGACTGTGGTGGGGTCCAAGTCCGTGGTTATATTTAAGGTGGAAGCTGATCAGTCAGGGCATCAGAGCATATGGCAAGACGACAGGTGTATGGGGTTGACTGGGATCCTGGTTCAACCATGATGGAATGACGGATCAGGCTCGATGGGCTGAATGGCCTAATTCTGTTCCTGTGTCTTATGGTCTAAAGGTCTCAGCTGAAACGTTGACTGTTTATTCATTTTCATCGATGCTACCTGACCTCCTGAGTTGCTCCAGCATTTTGTGTGTTGCTCTGGATTTCCAGCATCTGAAGAATTTCCTGTGTTAGTGATTCTGCATTCTGCTTTCTTTTGACAACTCTGATGCACATGAGCTCTCTTGACTGAACATAGAACATTAAACAGTACAATGCTGGAACAATCCTTCGCCCACAGTGCTGTGTCAAACTAAATTAAGGATTAAATGACCAATTGAACTAATCCCTCTGCCTTCACAATGTGTATATCCTCCCATTTCCACATATTCCCATGCCTATTTAAAATCTCTTCAATGCCCCTATCCTGTTGCCTCCACCACCAGAACACTCCATGAAAATAAAACTTGCCCTGCACATCTCCTTTGAACTTAAACACAAGAAATTCTGCAGAGCTGGAAGTCCAAGTTACACACACACAGAATAATGGAGGAACTCAGCAGATCAGACAGCATCTATGGAAATGAATAAACAGCTGACGTTTTGGGCCAAGATTCTTCTTCAGCACTACCTTAAATGTGTCTCCTCTGGTATTAGACATTTATTTACTTTATACTTTATTCTCGCCAAACAATTGGTACCGGAACGTACAATCATCACAGCGATATTTGATTTTGCACTTCCCACTCCCTGGATTACAAATATTAAAAATAGTAAAAAATTAGTAAATATTAAAAATTTAATTATAAATCATATATAGAAAATAGAAAAGTGGGAAGTAAGGTAGTGGGAGAATATATTGGCTCTCCAGTCTGTGCCTCTCATAATCTTACGAATGTCAGTGAGCTGTCTTCTAAGGCTTGCCCATTTCAGGGACAACAACCAAAGTTTGTCCATCCTCTTGTTATACCACATGCCCTCTAATCCAGGCAGCATCTTGGTAGACTTCTTCTGCACCCTCTTCACATCCTCCAAACCAAGTCCTTCATCAGTACTATACTCAACCGTTTATTCATTTACACAGATGCTGCCTGACCTATTGAGTTCCTCCAGCATTTTGTCCATTTAAAACCATAAGATATAGGAGCAGAATTAGGCCATTTGGCCCATCAAGCCTGCTCCACATTTCATCATGGCTGACCAGTTTTCCCCTCAGCCCCTTTCTCCTGCCTTCCCCCAGTAACGCTTCATGCCCTGACCAATCAAGAATCTAGCAACCTGTCTTAAATATAAATTAAAAACTTGACCTCTGCAGCTGCCTGTGGCAAAAATTCCACAGATTCACCACTCTCTGGCTAAAGAAATTCCTCCTTATCTCCATTCTAAAAGGACAGCCCTCTATTCTGAGACTGTACCCTCTGGTCTTAGACTCTCCCACCGTAGGAAACATCCTCTCCACATCCACTCTATCAAGGCCTTTCACTGTTTGATAGGTTTCAATGAGGTTACACATTCTTCTGAATTCCAGTCCATCGATTCAAGCCCAGAGCCATCAAACACTCTTCATATGACAAGCTATTCATTCCTGGAATAATTTTTGTGAACCTCCTTTGAACCCTCTCCAGTCTCAGCATATCCTTTCTAAAGTAAGGTGCCTAAATCTGCACACAATACTGTAAGTGAGGCCTCACCAGTGCTTTACAAAGCCTAAGCATTACATCCTTGCTGTTATATTGTAGTCCTCTTGAAATGAATGCTAACATTGCATTTACCTTCCTCACCACAGACTCAACCTGCAGATTAACCTTTAGGGAATCCTGCACAAGGACTCCCAAATCCCTTTGAGCTTCCGTTTTCTGTATTTTCCCTCCGCTTAAAAATAGTCAACCCTTTCATTTCCTCTTCCAAAGTGAATGACCATACACTTTCCTGACACTGTATTCTATCTGCCATTTCTTCGCCCATTCTCCTAATCTGTATAAGTCCTTTTGTGGCCTCGCTACTTCCTCCAAACTACCTACCCCTCCACCTATCTTCATATTGTCTGCAAACTTTGCCTTGGATTTCCAGCATCTGTAGATTTTTGTATGTTCTGTTACCATTAACAGTATACTTCCCCTTTATAATTATCTCACACAATGAAACATTCCATTGCACATTTGGGTGGAATTAAACATCATCTGCCATTTCTCCATCCTTATGCACAACTGAACAACATCTGACTGCATCCTTTGCCAGCCCCCTATGCTATCCACAGCACCAACAATCTTCATAACATTTGCAAACTTACTAACTCACCCATCTACGTTTTCATCCAAGTTACTTGTATATACCCCAGGCAGCTAAGTTCCCAGTATGGATTGCTGTAGAACATTAATAGTCACAGATGTCCGGCCGGAATACATCCCAGTGACCACTGCTGTTGGCCATGGAGGAATTAAAATATGGAAGAAAACATCAAACTTGAATGGATCAAGGGCCGTGGAAATCGACAAACCAATTGTCTTTCTTCTTGCCATGTGGTTGAAGGAGTGGAGGCTGCCAATTTGTGAAGCTGTTCTGCAGCCCCCAACTTGTGAACTGTGTGGGAACTGATTCTTGCTCTGGGATCATCTAATCAGAGCAATTGAATGTGGATGCAATGAATTTGTTACTGACTTGCTAAACCTGAGATATTCTACTGTGTATTGTTTAAAATGGCAGGTTTGCAGAAGTAATCTTGTTATCTCGGCCCAGTGTCTGAGTGACTTGGTTGGGCTGGTTTGAACCAGAGTTGAAGAGAACAAAAAAAGTCACCTAAGGCATGAAGATGTGTAGCTCTTGGACTACGTCCAATGAGAATGTGTCAGATGACCCATAGCCACTAGCACTGATATGCAACATTTCAACTGGTAAGGAATGAATACAAAAGCAGAGGCTTCAAAAGCAAAGTAGTGACAACTCCGGAGACTAACCATTGTGATGAAGAACCCCCATGTCAGGAGCTTGGAGAAGAAAGGATTATTCATTTGCCCAATGGGAGATCCCCTATTTCAGTGCTATAAATTGGAAAAGTGGTCTGGGTAAATATTGGTACAGAGGGATCAGCAGAATTCATGTCCTAAGTTTTTGGCCTGGCGTCAACATAGTTACATTGTTGTTTGTGCAGAGACAATAAAGTGAGTTTTGTTTAATTAAGAGTTCCATGGTGAGTTTCCTAACCTAGTTCTGTTGATGAATGGTGAAGACTACCCTCTGTCCTGTACAGAAAAGGCCATTCTGAATCTTTTTATGATGGGGTTACATCTGCCACGACATGGCACATGATGATGAAGATGATATTTGCTACATTCCAATTTTCAGGAAGTCAGAGTTAGAGAAAAGTACAATACAGAAACAGACCTTTGGCCCATCTAGTCCATGCCAAGCCATTTATACTGCCTACCCCCATTGACCTGCACTGGGACCATAGCCCTCCATATCCCTAGTATCCACGTACCAATCCAAACTTCTCTTAAATGTTGAAATCGAGCTTGCATGCACCACTTGTGCTGGCAGCTCATTCCACACTCTCACTACCCTCTGAGTGAAGATATTTCCCCTCATGTTCTGCTTAAACATTTCACCTTTCACCCTTAACCCATGACCTCCAGTTGTAGTCCCACTCAACATCAGTGGGGAAAGCCTGCTTGCATTTACCCCTCATAATTTTGTATACTTCTATCAAATCTCCTCTCAATCTTCTATGTTCCAAGATATAAAGTCCTAAACTATTCAAGCTCTTATAACTCAGATCCTCCAAACCTGGCAATGTCCTTGTAAATTTCAACAGAACATCCCACCTCCTCTACTCAATACTTCGACTTATGAAGGCCAATGTACCAAAAGCTTTCTTTAAGACTCCATCTACTTGTGATGCCCCCTTCTTTCTCTCCCTCAGAGCACCGGGACCTGAGACACCAGTTCCCCTCCCATCAATGCCCTTCCTGCTTTGGCCCGGGGTACCAGGCTCTGAGTCACCAGCTTCTCTCCCTTCTCCAACACCACGACATCTGCTCCCTTCCCCTCCCACACCCCACTTTCTCTCCCACTCATCCATTACATCACTCCACTCCCTCTTTGATCTCCTCCCTGTGTCTTGGTGGGGTGATGAAAAGGGTCGGAAGAGGCCAGCAGGGAGCTGTTGGGCAGAATGGCCTGTACTATGGTGTCAATGCCCAGCTCAGCCTCTCGCTGGGTCCAACAACAGGTGCTGAGTGAGCTTGCGGCTTGGTCTGCGTCTCTGACGAATGCAGCGGAAACTGTTCCCTCCCCCACCGTGCTGTTTTCATCAGCTCTGATACCATCTCATGGTCTCTCTGATGTGCGCGCGATTTCCGCTCTCCCCCACCTTCCTCGCCTTCGCCCAGGAGCTCGGTGCTAGTTACAGACACCCTACTTGTGATTGACCCCACTCCTGCTCTGAGAGCTGAGCCAGCCTCTGCTCCTCAGGCCTGAGGCTGTGGACCTCATCCACCAAACTGTAACATGGTAGAATCTGATACTAAGATGGAGACTGAGCTAGCAGAATCAGATTCTAAATTGCTGGAGGTGGAAGCTGGGCGATTGTCAGGAGAAAGAATGGAGATGTGAATGGGCAGTTACCGCAGGGCACCCCTGTGCCAGTACCTTGAATGATGCATCTCACCCCAACCATGGACTTTTCACTCTCCTTCCATCCGGTAGGCTCTACAGGAGCCTCTGCTCCCGCACCAGCAGACACAGGAAGAGCTTCTTCCCTGAGGCTGTGACACTGCTGAACCTCACATCACAGCGCCAAGCAGTATTACACCCATATTGGACTGTCTCAGTGCTTTTATATTTGTGTGCTGTAGCACTTACTTCTTATTGCAGTTATTCTGTAAATAACACTATTCTTTACATCTCTGGTTCGATGCTAACTGCGTTTCATTGGCTTTGTATCTGTACTCGGCACACTGACAATAAAGTTGAATCTATTAAGAAGTATAACGGTTTGGAGATGGTTGTGGGGGATGATCTCCCATGGGAATGCTCTGAAGACCAGGTTACTGGCAGTGAGTGTGGGTCCGAGGTGCAGACAGGAAAGAGGGAGATGAGGGGAGCTGTAGTGATAGGGGATTCAGTAGTTTAGAGGAACAGACAGGAGATTCTGTGGATGTCAGTGGACACTCGGATGGTGTGTTGCCTCCCAGGTGCCAGGGTCAAGGATGTCTTGGATCATGTTCACAGCATTTTGGAGGGGGAGGGAGAGCAGCCAGATATCTTGGTACATATCGGTGCTGTGGTACCATTTCCGGTTTGGTCACTGGCCACTCCACCATGGTTTTCGGCCAGGCGCCGGTCGCTCGGAGAGATTCGGTGGGGGGGGGGGGCGGGTGCCCGACGCTTAGCCGGGGGCCGTGGTCGAGTGGTCAGCGACTTGGGCCGGCTCCCCCACTGGACTTAGTCTGGTGAGGAGGGTGTGCGGACACCCAGGACTGAAAAAAACAAGACCTGACAAAGGGCGGATGAGCTCCTTGTGAGCCAACGGCCATCTTCCGTGGAAGAGATTAAAGCCTCACCACGTATCTATGAATCGTACGCTATGCACCCAGTTACAAGAGACATGATGAACTTGGGCCTGGACCTGCCCAAGGCCTCCGCCTAAGGAAGGGCCGAGCTCGAAGAAGCGGCCGCGGCTGGAGGCCGACACGGCCTTGGGCTCGAGTTCGGCGGGGGCAGCAGCAGGCGGTGCCAAGGCAGCCAGCGAGAACAAACTGGAGGAGAGGCTGCACTCGGTGCTGTCGCAAGATCGAAGAGGATGGAGGTGCATAGCTGCCAATCCCGGATTCGGGACAGCACCCACTGACTGACTGATCGGTACCAGTGACAAAGGAAGGAAAAGCAATGAGGTCCTGAGCAGAGAATTTAAAGAGCAAGGCAGAGAGTTGAGACGCGGGACCACCAGGATAATCATCTCTGGATCGCTGCCGGTGAGGGTGGGAACAGGATGATCTGAGGAGCTGGTGCAGGCAGCAGGACTTCAGCTTCTGGGATCATTGTGATCTCTTCTAGGGAGATGAAAACTCGATGGCGGGTTTGTTAGAACTGTTGGGGAGGGTTTAAACTAATTTTGCAGGGGATGGGAACTGGAGTGTATATATAAATTAAATAATAGATGAGAGTGGATATAGGACCACTAAAAAATGAAGCTAGAG
The DNA here is from genome assembly GCF_030028105.1 of Mobula birostris. NCBI lineage: Eukaryota > Metazoa > Chordata > Chondrichthyes > Myliobatiformes > Myliobatidae > Mobula > Mobula birostris. The sequence continues at coordinate 2,129,466 of NC_092374.1, forward strand.
AAATCAAATCAGGGTACAGAAGATGGCAGATAAACTAAATGTGTATTTCCCTTCAGTCTTCACTGTGGAAGACACAGCAGTGTGTCAGATGTTCCAGAACACAAAATAATCTGCAGATGCTGGGATCAAAGCAACACTCAACACGCTGGAGGAACTCAGCAGGTCGGGTAGCATTCGTGGAAACGATCAGTCAACGTTTTGGGCTGGAACCCTTCGTCAGTACTGTAGGGGGAAGGGGCAGAGGCCCTATGAAGAAGGTGGGGGGAGGGTGGGAAGGAGAAGGCTGGTAGGTTCCAGGTGAAGAACCAGGAAGGGAAAAGATAAAGGGGTGGGGAGGGGGGAGGGTAAGCAGCGAGGTGATAGGCAGGAAAGGTGAAGAAAGAATAGGGGAAAACACAATGGGTAGTAGAAGGAGGTGGAACCATGAGGGAGGTGATAGACAGCTGGGGGAGGGGGCAGAGTGAAATAGGGATAGAGGAAGGGAGGGGGAGGGAATTACCAGAAATTGGAGAATTCTATGTTCATACCAAGGGGCTGGAGACTACCTAGACTGTATATGAGGTGTTGCTCCTCCAACCTGAGTTTAGCCTCATCATGGCAGTAGAGGAGGCCATGTATGGACATATCCGAACGGGAATGTGAAGCAGAGTTGAAGTGGGTGGCAACCGGGAGATCCTGTCTGTTGTGGCGGACGGAGTGGAGGTGCTCGACGAAGTGGTCCCCCAATCTGCGTCGGGTTTCACCGATGTAGAGGAGGCCGCACCGGGAGCATCGGATGCAATAGGTGACCCCAACAGACTCACAGGTGAAGTGTTGCCTCACCTGGAAGGACTGTTTGGGGCCCTGAATGGAGGCAAGAGAGGAGATGTAAGGACAGGTGTAGCACTTGTGCTTACAGGGATAAGTGCCGGGTGGGAGATCCGTGGGGAGGGACGTGTGGACCAGGGAGTCGCAGAGGGACCGATCCATGTGGAAAGCGGAGAGGGATGGAGAGGGAAAGATGTGTTTGTGGTGGGGTCCTGTTGAACATGGTGGAAGTTGCGGAGGATAATGTGCTGGATCCGGAGGCTAACAGGGTGGTAGGTGAGGACAAGGGGAACTCTGTCCCTGTTGTGGTGGTGGGAGGATGGGGTGAGAGCCCAAGTGCAGGAAATGGAGGAGATGCGAGTGAGGGCATCATTGATGACAGATGTTCCAGTGTGTGAGGAAAGAGAGGTGAGTGTAGTTACTATTACAAGGGAGAAGGTGCCCAGAAATTTGGAAGACCTAAGGGTACACAAGTCACCTGGATCTGATGAACGGTACCCTGGGGTTCTGAAAGAGATAGTGTTAGAGATTGTGGAAGCATTAGCATGTCACACGGTGGGGAGCAAGGGTGGACCCAATCATGTCTTGTGAGGTTAACTAAATTGAGCTTATTGCTCTTGTAAGGCTCTCAGTAATACTAGACGGACTGACAACTGTTAACCACTTATTACCAGAATGGCTTCAGTTGGGGCACAGGCCATTACACTCATTACAAGGAGAGCAAAGCGGAAGCGGGAATAGCGTAAGGGACAAGGACTCGGGCCCTGGGCTAGGCTGGGACTTGGAATCACAGAACTCGGAGCCAGGACTCGATGCTTGAAACCTCCGGAGTCAGGACTCTTCTTATTCACGGGACAGACTTAGACACAGGACATAAAACACTGAGCCAGGAATCCTCCTTAGACACAGGACGGAGTCAGGACTCTACTTGACACAGGGTCAGGACCCTTCCAGGGTACAGGGCTGGGACCCCTTTTAGACGCAGGACAAGGATACGGAGACCACACAACGATGGACAGAACTATAACTGGGCACAAATACGCTCCAAACCGCGGCGAGCTCTCGACTCACCCTGGTGGGTGAACTTTGACTGACCCGCTCTGGCAAGGGAAGGCAGCTTTCTGGCACTTGCTCCAGGAGGAGACCGGGCTTGCTCCGGCCAGATGATATTGGCTCGCACGCAGAACGGCTGAACCCGGAGACTTACAAACTGCCGGTCCAGCCGAGAGTAAATTGCCTCTAATGACCAATCCCGAGGAACACGGGAAAACAGGGAACCAAAGGGAAACAGGGAGTCAACAGTCCGGATTGTAACAAACAAAGTAAATATAAAGGAAACCTGATCCGGACCATGACAGAGCACTGATCTTTCAAGAATCATTGTCATGGTTCTGGAGAACTGGAAAATTGCAAATGTCACTCCACTCTTTAAGAAAGGAGGAAGGCAGCAGAAAGAAAATTATAGACCAGTTCGTCTGACCTCAGTGGTTGGGAAGATGTTGGAGTCAGTTGTTAAGGATGAGGTCATGAAGTATTTGCTGACACAGGACAAGATAGGATAAAGTCAACATGGTTTCCTTAATGGAAAATCCTGCCTGACGAACCTGCTGGAATTCCTTGAGGAGATTACAAGTAGGCTAGACAAGGGAGATGTAGTGGATGTTGTATATTCGGACTTTCAGAAGGCCTTTGACAAGGTGCCACACACGAGACTGCTTACCAAATTAAGAGCCCATGGTATTACAGGGAAGTTACTAGCACAGTTAGAGCATTGACTGATTGGTAGCAGGCAGTGAGTGGGAATAAAAGGATCCTTTTCTGGTTGGTTGCCAGTGACTAGTGGTGTTCCACAGGGGTCAATGTTGGGGCTGCTTTTTATGCTGTGTATCAGTAATTTAGATGATGGAATAGATGGCTTTGTTGTCAAGTTTGCAGATGATACTGTCACAATGTGGGTGTTGGGAATGCACCCAAATGCAAGACACAGACACTGAAGTACTAGGAACAGGACAAGGATGCCAGACCTGTACTAGGACATGGACAAGAAACAGGGAACCCAGACAAGGAAATATGAACTAGGAGCCTGGGCTTGGGCTCCAAGCCAGAGACTGAACAAGGACCCAGAACTTGGGTCTTGCCTCAGGTTTGGCCCCCAGAACCAGGCACGGATATGACATGACTACAGGACAGGATGTGGCTAGGGTCTCGAGGCTGAAGGCTTGGAGACAGGCTTGGGGTCTCAGCTCTTGAGGCTTGGGGTCTCGGCTCTTGAAATGCAGAAGCTGATAACTCAGAGGCTGGAGCTCGGAGACATACTGGGAAATATGCATCAACATGGAGCTGGGACTTATCCTTTGAAAAGCCAGGACTCATCTTCAACACAACACCAACATGAGACAGTTCAGTACATAGACTCAGAGCCGGGACTTATACTGAGACAAGCCTGGACTCAACTTCATCTCCACACCAAGGTGGGATAGGACCATCCATCAGGTAACAGCAGAACAGCCAGACTTACCCAACAGAGGCAAAGACAAGACAAGACAGATCCTCCTGCAGGGCAACAGCAGAACAGCCTGACTTACCCCACAGAGGAGAAGACAAGAAGTGATGAACACCGAAGAACAACAGACAGTTCCATCTCTGCATTGGCGATTGAACTAGACAGTGGTGCAGGCGAGGTATCCAGCCAGAGAGCCAGGTGAGGGGGAAAAGACAGGGAGGGGAACTGGACAGTCCAGCAGGGAATCCCTCATTTGCAGAGGTATTTATGTCTCAGCCCCAAAACGAGAAACATGTGCCTACATGATTCTGGGGAAAACCAGAAACCCCGGAACAAGGAACTATGGACCGGACCGTGAACTGGAATACAGACTTCATGGACCGGAACATGACAGATACAAAGATTGGTGGAGGGGCATGTAGTGTTGAGGAAACAAGTAAGGACTTAGACAGGTAAGGAGAATGGGCAAGAAAGTGGCAAATGAAATACAACGTTGGAAGATACGTGGTCATGCACTTTGGTAGTAGAAATAAATGTGCGGACCATTTTATAAACGGGGAGAAAATCCCCTGAAGTTTAACTTGCAGGTTGAGTCAGCGGTGAGGAAGGGAAATTCAATGTTAGCTTTCATTTCATGAGGTCTAGAATACAAGAGCAGGGACATGATGTATAAGGCACTGGTGAGGCCTCACCTTGAGGATTGTGAACAGGTTTGGGCTCCTTGTCTTAGAAAAGATGTGCTGGCATTGGAGAGGGTCCAGAGGAGGTTCACAAGGATGATTCCAGGAATGAAAGGGTTATCATATGAGGAACGTTTGATGGCTCTGGGTCTGTACTCACTGGAATTCAGAAGGATGAGTGGGGAACTCATGGAAATCTTTTGGGAGACCGTCCCCGTCTGCATATGGAGCAGCAGTAATTTTGTGCTGCTCTTAGTTTTCTTTCTCTTCCCCCAGTTTAAACTCCGAATTAAAAATTTTTATTTGCTGATTCTTGAGGGGGAACAATATGTCTATGTCTACGAGAAGTGGGAAGAATTTACCTGAACCTAGTGATAAAGGTAATGGGAAAGGAAAGGTGCTAAAGGAAAGATCTGATGAAATGCCATCGAGGGCTGAAGATATCGTTCGGACACTGCATTCAATTAAGGATCAGAATGGATCAATTAAAGACCAACTGGAAAAGAATAGTAATGAAATGAAGTCTTTTCTGGGAAAACTTAAAGACCAGGAAACTCAAGTTACTACACATGAAGAAGAATTGAAGATAACTAAGTAAAAGTTGTCTGAAGCTACAACTGGTTTGGAAAGATATCAAAATCAGATTATAGACCTGGAAAGTAGGTCTTGCCGAAAGAATATACAAATTGTTGGGCTGCAAGAAGGAGCTGAAGATGGAAATTTAACTGCTTACTTTGGTATGCTTTTCCACACTTTATTTCCTACCATTTTATTAAAGCCGCCTGCTATAGAAAGGGCACACAGGGCGTTTACTTCGAAATTGAAGGATTCTAGTAAACCAAGATCTGTTCTGGTTTGTTTTCCTCACTTTAAAATTAAAGATCAAATAATGCGACAGGCAAGAAAACAGAGAGTTTTTAGATTTATGGAGTCTGAGCTCCGTTTTTATGAAGATTACCCAAGAGAGGTAATGGAACAAAGATCAAAATTTGCCCTGGTAACAAAACAAGCATATGATAAGAAACTGTTTCCCTCTCTGAGGTATCCGACAAGAATTAAAGTTTTTCCTGCTAATTCTCCTCCTCGTACTTTTTTTGATCCAAAAGCTGCAGTGGACTTTGCTCAGGCTATACCCGCTGCTGTTACTGACACCGCTGCTGAACGAACTATCTGAAAGGCTGTTTGGCTACCTGTATATTATTCGCATTTCGGAAAGAAAATTTATGAAGGTCATTTGTATATTTCATTGAGAGGCTAATAAAAGAAGATAAGGAGATTTGTTCATTTTTGTATATTATTGGTTTTCCTTTGGAAAGAAGATTTATGGCTCAAGTATGACTGTCTAAATGATTATCTGAAGATTCGACTGAGAAAAGAAGATAAGGGGATTTGTTCTTTTATTCTAATACCTGGTTTGATGTTTTTTTGTTTAATCAACTAATTGGTAGTTTCTTCCTACTAACAGGGCTTTATATATATATATTGGGAGGGTTTAATTACTTATGATATTATTAATTAGTATTTTTGAAAATTCAGCTGGGTCAAATATACTATTAATTTTTTTCTGTTTTATTATAACATTTTATAATTGAATTTAAAGTTTTTTTAAGGAGTTAATGTTAAACTTAAAGATGGCGCTGGATTTTCTCTCTAAGAGATAACATTATTTTGGTTTTTCTTGTTCATTAGATGATGGAATGTAAGTGCTTTTCTTTACTGAGACTTTATTGTCTTTTTTACAAGGTCACTCTACTCTTTCTACTAACTGGGGAGGGAAAGAAAATACAGATGGAACTCTGTCATAGGTTGCTTGCCTTTTTCTTGGGCTTTCGGGTAGGGAGGTGGGATTAGAGTTAGGGGCTTTTTCCCATGGGTGGTTCCGGAGCATGCGTGTCTTTTATGTGGTTGTATTCTTCATCGCCGCCATTTTTGGTCATCCTGTATTGGTATGTGCTATGTGCGTATATAAAGTAGAATAAAATTATAGTATGGTATTTAAATGGATTAATATAACACGTTGGAATGTATGTGGCTGGAATCATCCTATTAAATGAAAAAAGACTTAAAATTATTAACCGATTCCAACCTGATATAATTTTTGCTCAAGAGACACATATCAAGGCGGGAGATAGAACATAGAACAGTACAGTTCTCATTGAGATCATTTCTTATTCAGCTAAGCTTAAAAAACAGACTAAAGCAGAATTAGATAGAATTTCAAAACAAATTAAGGATTTAGATAATATCTATGCAATTCCCCCAATATTGATTAACTTAAACAAAGGGTGGAACTTCAATCACAATATAACCTGTTATTAACTCATCCCATTGAAAGTTATTTGCTTAAGTTAAAGAGCCAATTTTATATGTTTGGAGATAAAAATAATAAACTGCTCACATCTCAATTAAAAATGACTACAGCCAAAAAGCAAATTTTGAAAATTCATAGGAAAGGTGGTACCTTGGCTCAGGAATATGAAGAAATTAATAAGATTTTTCAAGATTTTTATCCTGAACTTTATAAATTTCAATGTTCATTAGATTCCTCTGAAATGAATGCTTTTTTTTAACGAAAGATTGCTTTTCTTAAAATCTCGGCTGAAGATGAAAAAAACTCTCGACGCTCAAATCACTGAAGCCGAAATTCATGAAGCTATTTTTTTCAATGCAATCTGGTAAATCCCCAGGACTTGATGGTTATCCTGGAGAATTTTATAAAAAATTGGAAAGTTGCTTTCTCCGTATATGTTGGAAATGTTTAAGGATTCTTTTGTGAAAGAATCTACTTTTTATGAGGCTTCTATTTCTTTAATTCTTAAAAGAGATAAAGATCCCACTGCCTGTGCTTCATATAGACCGATTTCATTACTGAACGCTGACGCTAAGATTCTGTCAAAGATAATGGCCAATCGGTTGGAGAATATTTTGGGTAAAATTATTTTTAAAGATCAAACAGGCTTTATAAAGGGTTGCTCTTCTTTTTCAAATGTTTGGAGACTATTTAACATTATATATTCGTCCTCTTCGAAAACTCCACAATGTGCTGTATCTTTGGATGCTGAAAAATCGTTCGACCGAGTGGAATGGAAATATTTATTCAATGCTTTAGAGAAACTTGGCTTTGGTGCTAATTTTAATACTTGGATTAAAATGATATATAAAGCCCCTATTGCTACTGTTGTCACTAACAATTGTAAGTCTCCTTTTTTTCAGCTTTCACGGGGGACAAGGCAAGGCCGTCCATTAAGTCCTTTCTTATTTAATTTTATATTAGAACCCCTTGCTATTGCTCTTTGTGAGGCTAAAAATATCCATGGGATTTATGTGAACAAGACCATGCATAAAATCTCTCTTTACGCCGACGATTTATTGGTTTATATATCTAATCCTGACGAATCTATTCCTGCCTTGCTAAAATTATTCAATGAATTTCGAGATTTTTCAGGATATAAAATAAATTTCAGTAAAAGTGAATTGTTTCCTTTAAATGATTCTGTATCTATATATGATAGTACTCCTTTTAAAGTCACGGATTCTTTTAGGTATTTAGGTATCATAATAACTAAAAAAAATAAGGATCTTTATAAAGCCAATTTTTTTCCTTTAGTAGACTCTATGAAGTATTTACTTAGTAGATGGAGTCCACTTACATTTTCACTTGTTGGTCATATTCATATAGTTGAAACGATGATTTTACCAAAATTTTTATATTTATTTCAGAATATCCCTTTTTTTGACTAGGAAGTTTATTGATCGGATTGATTCTATTATTTTATCTTTTATTTGGAATAATAAAAGACCAAGAATTAGTAAATGCCACTTACGAAAATTGAAAAAGGATGGAGGTCTTGCTTTGCCTAATTTAAGAATGTACTATAGGGCTGTTAATGTGCGATACATGTCTTTTTGGGTTGATAAGAGTGATCGGCCAATTTGGGTAGACCTGGAACTGAAAGTTGTAAAACAGTTTTATTTAACCTCGTTATTGGGAGCTGCTTTGCCTATACAATTAGCTAAAGTTGCTAATTTAAATCTATATCCTGTGATTAAGTATTCTTTACAAATTTAGCTCCAGTTCCGCAATTTTTTTAATCTTAAAAAATTTAAACTTTGTAGTTTAATTTATCAAAATTACTTTTTTAAGCCTTCTTTGAGTGATCCAATTTTTTTACTTTGGAAAAATAAAGGTATTAATTCTTTTTTTGGATTTATTTAAAGAAGATAGATTGATGTCTTTTGAACAATTAATTGATAAATATTCTCTTTCATACTCACACTTCCTGCAATACCTTCAAGTTAGACATTTTTTACAAAAATATTTCAGTAATTTTCCTTGCGTATTGGAGGCTAACCTGTTAGATACTATTATGAATATGAACCCTTCGATCAAGGGTTCTATTGGAAGAATTTATAATTTATTATTACAATGAGATAAGCGTCCTTTATCTAAGATTAAACAGGATTGGGGAAAGGAACTCAATTTGATTTTTATGACAGAGGATTGGACGCGGATTTTGAAGTTGGTTAACTCTTCTTCAATTTGTGCTAGCCATTCACTGATTCAATTTAAAATTATACATCGTTATCATTTGATGAAGGAGAGACTTTCTAAAATATTTTCTAATGTTGATAGTTATTGTGATATATGTAAAACTGAGATAGCTACACTGACACATATGCTCTGGTCTAGTTCTATATTGGAATAGTTCTGGAAGTCAGTTTTTTCAACAATTTCTAAAGCACTTAAAATTAATTTACAACCTAATAAATTAACTGTGCTTTTTGGAATAATTCCTCAAAATATTCATGGCATTTCTTGTCTGACCAACATTTGTTACATTGATAGCTAGGAGGGCCATTTTGTTGAAGTGGAAGGATACATCAGCTCCCACTTTGTCACAATGGTTCTCTCAAGTGATGCTATGTCTTAGTTCGGAGAAAATTGGAAGTTGAACCTTTATTTGATTTTGAGAAAAGATGGGGCTCATTTGCTTGTTATTATCATTTGAGCTAATTGATAGATTATTTCCAAATTGTAAATTTTTTGGTATATTTTCTTTTCTTGCTGGCGGTTTGGTTTATTTTTAGAAGCTTTTTGAATGACGCATGGCTCCAGGGTTGTACGCCTAATGGGGTTCTTTCCCCACTTTTTCTGCTTAGTAGGTTTTTTTTTGTTATCACAAATTTTTTTTCAATCTTTAAGATAATGCCTTTTTTGAGACATTGTAAGTGTTGTTACTTCAATGTACTCGTGTTATTTCTTTTGTATAATAGAACAATAAAAAGATTTGAAAAGAAAGAAAGGAAACCTTCGGAATGTTGAAAGGCCTAGAGAGAGTAGATGTGGAAAGGATGTTTCCCATGGTGGGGGAGTCTAGGACAAGAGGGACAGCCTCAGGATAAAAGGGTGTCCATTCAAAACAGATGCGGAGACACTTCTTCAGGCAGAGGGGGTGAATTTGTGGAATTTGTTGCCACGTGCAGCTGTGGAGGCCAAGTCGCTGGGTGTATTTAAGGCAGAAATTGGTAAGTTCTTGATTGGATATTGAATTAAAGGTTAAGGGGAGAAGACCGGAAAAAAGAGTTGAGGAGGAGAATTAAAAGAATCAGCCATGAATGGCAGAGCAGACACGATGGGCCAGATAGCCTAATTTCTGCTCCTATGTCTTATGGTCTTGCCATATTCCCAGTCCTTTCCCCATTCTCTCCATAACCCCAGACTCTTCACCATTCTCTCCATAACCCCAGACTCTTCACCATTCTCTCCATAACCCCAGTCCCTTCAATGTTCTCTCCATAACCCCAGTCCCAGTTCTTACTACCTATTTTCATGTTTTCATCGGGTTGCTGTCACTCATTTTTATCTTGCATTTTTTAATCAATTTCAAGATTCTCCTTTGATGAGTTCTACAACGCTCCCAACACTCGAGTCTACTGCTATTTTGGGCAACTTCACAAGTCTCTTCCTGTAATTTAAGATTATCTTTTATTTCTCTAGACAGCCACAGATTAGTAGTTGTTTCTGTTGGGTTTGAAAGGAGTATGTATCTCTTGCAGCATCTGTATTATACTTTAAAATGCTAAATGCTATTATTGAATGCTCAAAGTACCTTCAATTCAGTTGACTGCGTCCCTTTCAATGTGTTCTCCCAAACTACGGCAATCAAATATCCTCTCGTACTTCAGTATTTGTCTGTTTAGGGTTAAGATACTGACCACGCATGGAGCTTTGAATAACACATTCCATCACATTGTGCTCTCCCTTGTTCACTCCTGGACGTACGGATCAGTAAATCATTGTGTATACCACGATTGACCCTCCATCTTTGCTCACGTTTCTCTCGTCTTTGTGGAGCGAAGAATCCCTGACGACCTCATCAGCTCAGTCACATACCTATCGAGTTCCCTGCTTTATGCCATGCTAAATATCACAACAACTATTTGAAGACCCATGAAGAACGGCAACCAAGATTTTCTGCCCTTTTCGATTTCTTTGCTCGACACAAATACAGTCGATTTGAATTCTACATCATGATCTGTCAAGCCAAGATCCTTTCTCACCCCGATTATAATTCCATCTTGCCCTAATTATTATTCCATCACACCCCAATTATAATTCCCTCTCACCCCGATTATAATTCCGTCTCACCCTAATTATAATTCCGTCTCACCCCGACTATAATTCCGTCTCACCCCGACTATAATTCTGTCTCACCCTAATTATTATTCCATTACACCCCGATTATAATTCCGTCTCACCGCGATTATAATTCCGTCTCACCCTCTTTTGGCCGTTCCTTTCTAAATGCCCAACAGCTGGAACATTCAGATTGCAGCTTTGAGCGCTCCGTAGCCGCGTTTCGCCAGTAGCAACTACATTGTACTCATTTACCCCTATTGTGAAATTAGTGAGTTACCTTAAATGCAAACACAACACATCTAATCTATTATTTTTATATTTTTCAGTTCTTTAATTCCTTTATTTCTCTTTTAATTTCTTTCACCTATTTTTCTAGCTTCTCCTTCCCGCTTTGCCTGACAGGTTTCATCCATTGTGGAGCGACTTCAAACTCTCTGCAATTACGCCAGCAAACCTACCCACCCCTGTAAAGGAATTGATCCCAGCACAGCTACACACCCTGTAAAGATACTGATCCCAGTCCTGCTGAGGTGACCCCATTCAAGTCGTACAGGTCTCCCGGCTCCTGATGTTCCAGTTCTCAGATATCTAAAGCTCTCCCTGCCAAACGCCATCCCTCCTGCTGCACACTCATTTCATCTCAGCACATTATGTGGCACGAGGAGTTATCATTAACATCTAGATTGGATTCATCGTCAGGAGAAGGGGCCGGGGAGACTGGTGAAAGGGCTGAACAGCCTCCTATTCTGAGAATACTCTGGGCCTCAGTAAAAACAGCTGAATTCACAAACTGGGACCTGCCACCTCATCCTGGGCCCTGTCCAATAGCCATGGGATTACACAGAGGAACTTACCCCGCCTTGGGGAGCCCAACTGTAGGATTGTGCTCGTCACCAACAATGTCAGGATGGTGCTGCTGACAGACTCCATGTGAAGAGGCCGATCACTGTGGCTACACGAAACCTCACACGTACCAGCACTGAATCAGTCCGATCACCGTGGCTATACGAAACCTCACACGTACCAGCACTGAACAGGCAGGAAGTGAGAAAGAACAACCCATCAACGAAACATTAACTGTTCCAAGACAATCACACCAGCAGCAATGCCATACCCAGCGATATCACGTGAAGACTGGGGGCAGCTCCCTGAGCTGGAGAGACAGGCCCTTTCGCTCAACATCCAGGCTGATGGTCAGATACTCAACTGTACAAATCCTATTTGCCAGCAACTGAACCAGAGTTTGTCTAGGTACGGTACTCAGGTTGTCACTTTAGTAAGTCTGTCCTCCTCTGCCACCCCTTCAGGCCGTGAGTTCCAGGTTCCACACAGCGTCTGGGTGAGATCTCAGGAAAGTAGTAGGGGAGACTGTTCCTCCATTCAATATGTTGTTCCAGCTTCTTTCCTCATTCCTTCATCTGTCCAGATTCAACTTCTATTTGTGATGAAGAATTCTACAAGTTCACCACTTTCCTTGGGGAAGCAATCTTCCGTCATCTCAATCCCACGTGTTTTACCCCCTATCCTTACAGTGGGATCTCTGCTCTGAATTCCCCAGCCCACAAAAACATCTTCTTGCATCCAATCTGCCCGTTCCTATAGAATTTTGTAAGTTTCCATGAGATCTCTTCACATTCCTATTGGGGAAGATTTATTTCCACACCAGACTTGGAGCCAGTTTGATGAAGGGTCTTGATTCGAAACGTCACCTGTCAAAAGATGCTTCACGAATTCCTGCAGCTCTTTATTCCAGATCTTCAATCACTTATGTTGATATTTAATTCCCCAATTCCAAATCATAGAAATCAGTCTGATTGTGACTCTCTAAGACAGAATGCCTCTGAGTTTGCTCCTTTAATATTCTGTCAGTTTAGCATTATTATAAAGTTTGCCTCTCGCCCATGATCTCACTTGCCCTCCAACCTTCTTGATTTTAGTTCCGTCATTGTCTCTATCTTTATTTCCTCCGCGGAATTCTTGCTCTGTCCCCATCCCGCTGCCATTCCCCTTTAAATTTTCCCAACCAGCATCGGGGAATGGCTCTGGTCTTGAGCAGGTGCAACCCATCCTGCTTGTACAGGTCTCACCATCCCCGGAACAGGTACTCAAGAAACTAAATCCCTCCCTGCTGTAGCACGGCAAGTAATCCTAATATACAACCTTCTGGGCCCTGCTTTTAGTTTACCTTCCAACTCCTTAAGTTCACATCTACCTCATCCCATTTTCTACCCACGTCTTCGTACTAACATAGTCACCAGCTGATCCGGGCCCCTCTAGACTGTCCTGCAGCCGGCCAACATATCCCTGACCCTGGCTCCTTGCAAGGCCATGTGTTATTTGTAAATCTGGTGAACAGCCACCGAAGAGCATGATTACAATTCAATACCAAAACCCTATCACTCTGCCTGTCTTCCCTTTTCTTCCTTCAGGGGGAAAGCTGTGATGTGTCTGTCTGAGGGCCATTCTGAGCTGCCATCGTTGTAGTGGGGGCCAGAGTCCAAGTGGGAACTTAGAGGCTTTGACTGAGGCCAAAGAAACAGGGAAGAAGGGTAGGTTTTTCCTTTTGTGATTGCTGATTTGGTCGTGGTTTCCTGTGGTACAGTGCGGACGGGAGGCAGATAGGACAGTGAATGCTCCTCCTGTCCGATGTGGGAACTGATGGAACCTGATGACTACGTCTGTGGGAAGTGCAGCCGACTCCAGCTCCTGAAAGACGGCATTAAGGAGCTGGAGCTGCAGTTGGATGAACTTAGGATCATCCGGGAGGCGGAGCATTTGACAGATACGGCTTTTGAGCAGGTGGTGACACTCAATTCAGGGAGTAGATGAGTGAACAGCACAGAGGTAAAGGGAGAAAGAAGTCAGTGCAGGGTCCCCCTGTGGCCTTTCCCCTCAGCAACAGGTTTACCCCTTTGGAATCTGTTGAAGGGGTGACCTATCTGGGCAAGGCAGCAGCAGCCAGACCAATAACACCTGTAGTCAGTTCTGAGCCTCAGAAGGGTCGGGTGAAGTTAGATGGAGCAATAGACATAGGGGACTCGATAGTTAGGGGCACAGATAGGAGATTCTGCAGCAGCAAGAAACAAGGATAGTGTGTTGCCTCCTGGGTGCTAGGGTCCAGGATGTCTCTGAGCGAGTGCAGAATATTCTTGAAGGGGAGGGTGAGCAGCCAGAGGTTGTGGTACATGTTGGTACCAATGTCGTCCTGCGCAGTAAGCTTAGGGAGTTAGGAGGCTGAAGAGCAGGATCTCCAAGGCGGTAATCTCCAGATTACTCCCAGTGCCACGAGATAGTGAAGGTCAGAACAGGAAGATAGCACAGGCGAATGACTGGCTGAGGAGATGGTACAGGAGGCAGGGTTTCAAGTTCCTGGATGATTGGGACCTTTTCTGGGGAAGGGGTGAGCTGTACAAGTGGGACGGGTTGCACCTGAACTGGAGGGGAACCAATATCCTGGAAAGGAGGTTTGCTAATGCTATTGGGGAGGGTTTAAACTGGAATTGGAGGGAGGGGTGGGAACCGAAGTACAGAGGCAGAAGATGGGGCGGATGGTGCACAAGTAGAGACAGTTTGTAGGGAGTTTGTGAGGAAGGATAGACAGATGATAGAGCAAAGATGCACTCAGCCTGATGGTTTGAGATGTGTCTATTTTAATGCAAGGAGTGTCATAAATAAGGCCGATGAACTTAGAGTGTGGAGCAATATGTGGAACTGCGATGTTGTCCCCATTACAGAGATTTAGTGTCACCCAGTCCGGATATGACCCAAGTACGGAGTGAGAGAGACTGAAGAGGGTCGATAGTTCACAGACTTTCATGCGAACAGTGTTAAAGGGAAAAGAAAACAATAAACACTGGGCCAAACAGGGCTGTTAACTAAAACTCTCAAATGGAAAATGAAGTCTACGCTGGGGCTGAAAAGAACAACTAAACATTAGACCAGTACTTCCAGTCTTCAGAGTCAGTTGACTCGACAGTCCAGTTTCTCAAGCAAGGCTGAATGCAAACAGGGAGTGAAGCGTTGCTGTGCTGTGTCCAAGTCTCAACAAGCACTACGACAGAATGAATGGAGTCAAATACAATCACAATGAAATAATTAGCTGACACGTGCATATTCACGATCGCAATTGCTGTATCTGCTGTGCTGCCGAATCCGGGATGCCTCGGGCAGGAATGGCTGCTGAGTGTGCCGGGCTTTAGGTGTTTCAAAAAGAGCAGAGAGGGAGGCTAAAGAGGTGGGGCGTGGCATTGCTAATCAGAGGTAGTGGAATGGAGCAATAATAATAGGGTTGTTGTAATCGAAGATTTTAATGTTCCTAATGTTGATAGGCATCTGCTTAGCGCAAGGGGTTTTGATGGGATGGAGTTTGTTAGGTGTGTTCAGGAAGGTTTCCAGACACAATATGTAGATAAGCCAGCTAGAGGAGAGGCTGTACTTGATCTGCTATTGGGAAATGAACCTGTACAGGAAGGATGTGGATACTATAGAGAGGGTGTAGAGATTTACAAGGATGTTGCCTGGATTGGAGGGCGTACCTCATGAGAACATAAAAATCTACAGCATGTTACAGGCCATTTGGCCCACAGTGTTGTACCGACCATGTAACCTACTCTGGAGACTGCCTTGAATTTCCCTAGTGCATAGCCCTCTATTTTTCAAGCTTCATGTACCTATCTAAGAGGCTCTTAAAAGACCCTATCGTTTCCGCCTCCACCACTGTCACAGGCAACCCATTCCACGCACTCACCACTCTGTGTGAAAAAACTTACCTCTGACATCTCCTCTGTACCTACTCCCCAGCACCTTAAAACTGTGCCCCCTCCTTTAAGCCATTTCAGCCCTGGGAAAAAGCCTC
The DNA here is from genome assembly GCF_030028105.1 of Mobula birostris. NCBI lineage: Eukaryota > Metazoa > Chordata > Chondrichthyes > Myliobatiformes > Myliobatidae > Mobula > Mobula birostris. Next base: position 2,144,951 of record NC_092374.1, read on the forward strand.
TGACTATCCACACGATCAATGCCTCTCATCATCTTATACACCTCTATCAGGTCACTTCTCATCCTCTGTCACTCCAAGGAGTAAAGGCCAAGTTCACTCAACCTATTCTCATAAGGCAGTGGTCCCTAACCACCGGGCATGTGCCACTGGGTGACGAGGAAATGATATGATTTGGTGATATGAAACGATATGAGTCAGCTGCACCTTTCCTCATTCCCTGTCATGCCCTGTTGAACTTGAACACCCACCCTCCCCATCGGCCGGTCCGCAAGAATATTGTCAATATTAAACCGGTCTGCGGTGCGCAAAAGTTTGAGGTCCCCTGTCATAAGGTACGCCCTCCAATCCAGGCAACGGCCTTGAAAACCTGTGAACTCTCTCTATAGTATCCACATCCTTCCTAGTGGGGTCTGACCAAAGTCCTCCCTCATGACTCTTAAACTCAGTCCCACGGTTGATGAATGCCAACACACCATACGCCTTCTTAACAACAGTGTAGACCTGCGCAGCAGCTTTGAGTGTCCAATGGACACGGACCCCAAGACCTCTAAGATCCTCCGCACTGGAAAGAGTCTTACAATTCGTATTATATTCTGTCTTCAAATTTAACCTACCAAAATGAACCACTTCACACTTATCTGGGTTGAAGTCCATCTGCCATTTCTCAGCTCAGTTCTGCATCCCATCAATGTCCCGCTGTAAACTCTGACATCCCTCCACACTATACACACCTCCAAAATGCTCTCCCACCAAGAGATCTGACACCTGACCCAATAGGAAATGAACGTCCTTTTACTCTTGCAGTTTCTTAACTCAGCCCACAAGGATTCAACATCTTCCGATCCAGTGTGACATCTTTCTACAAACTTGAGGCCATTCTACACCAGTAGAGCCACACCATCCCTCAGCCTACTTTCCTATCCCTCAGCCTACCTTCCCAGCCCTCCGCCTACCTTCCTATCCCTCCGATATAATGTGTAACTTGGGACATTCAGCCCCCAACTACAATTTTCCTTCAACCACCATTCTGTGATGGCCACAACATCATACCTGAGAGTCTTAATTCAGTAGTGAGCAAGTTGTTGGAGAAGATCCTGAGAGGCAGGGCTTATGAGCACTTGGAGAGACTGAATCTGATTAGGGATAGTCAGCTTGGCTTTGTCAAGGGCAGGTTGTGCCTTACGAGCCTGATTGAATTCTTTGAGGATGTAACAAAACAAATTGATGAAGGTAGAGCAGTGGATGTAGTGTATATGGATTTCAGTGAGGCATTTGATAAGGTTCCCCATGCAAGTCTCCTTCAGAAAGTAAAAGACGTGGGATCAAGTTTATTTACAACAAATATACACAAGGGTACACACAATCAATATTTACAAAAACAGTAAGTACACTCAAATTAAAATATGTTTACTACCGTCTATAAAGCAGTCAATACCCCGGGGGGCACTGCTCACGATGTCCCCCAATGTGACCGCGACCGTGTGCTCCCTCTCCAAGGACAGCCGGGCACGGATGTATCCTCGGAAAAGAGGCAGTCAGTCGGCCCGGGCAGTACCCTCCACCTTCCGCCACCCAGAGCTGTGAATGGCCATCTTGGCCAGGCCCAGGACCAAGCTCACCAGGAGATCCTCCTCTTGCCCACCCCCTTCCGTACCGGGTGCCTGTAGACGAGGAGCGCGGGGCCAAAGTGCAGCCAGAACCCCAGGAGCAGCCCCTTGAGAAACTCAAAGAGCGGCTGCAACCTCTCGCACTCCGTGTACGAGTGGTACACTGACTCCTCGCGGCCACAGAATGGACAGCTGGACGGGGTGTCAGTGAACCCGCTCAGGAATCCGTTATTCAGAACTGTCCGAAGCAACCCCCTCACCCCAGGTCCCCAAAGATGTGGTATTGGGAAATGAACCTGGTCAGGAATCTGTTATACGGGACTGCCCGATGCAACTTCTTCACCCCAGGTCCCCAATGTACAGGGGAAACACACCTGCGTAGAGAGATTTGTCACACTGCCTGCTGATGCAAATTACCGGAATTGTACTGAACACCAGCGTCCCGATCCGTAATAACGTCACACTGACTGCTGATCCAAGTTTCCGGAAAGGTACTGAACACTGGTGTCCCGATCCGTAATAACGTCACACTGTCTGCTGTGCCGAATTACCGGAATTGTACTGAACACCAGTGTCCTGATCATAAGACCATAAGATATAGGAGCAGAAGTAGGCCATTTGGCCCATCATGTCTGCTCTGCCATTCGGTTATGAGCTGATCCAATTCTTCCAGTCATCCCCACTTCTTCCCATACCCTCTGATGCCCTGGCTAATCAAGAACCTATCTATCTCTGCCTTAAATACACCCAATGACTTGGCCTCCACAGCTGCTCTTGGCAACAAATTCCACAGATTTACCATCCTCTGACTAAAGTAATTTCTCTGCATCTCCATTCTAAATGGACATCCTTCAATCCTGAATTCGTGCCCTCTTGTCCTAGAATCCCTTACCATGGGAAATAACTTTGCCGTATCTAATCTGTTCAGGCCTTTTAACATTTGGAATGTTTCTATGAGATCCCCCCACCCCCTCATTCTCCTGAACTCCAGGGAATACAGCCCAAGAGCTGCCAGACGTTCCTCATACGGTAACCCTTTCATTCCTGGAATCATTCTCGTGAATCTTCTCTGAACTCTCTCCAATGTCAGTATATCCTTTCTAAAATAAGGAGCCCAAAATTGCACACAATACTCCGTGTGGTCTCACGAGTGCCTTATAGAGCCTCAACATCATATCCCTGCTCTTATATTCGATACCTCAGGAAACCATGCTGGCTTTGGCCTATCTTGTCATGTGCCTCCAGGTACTCCATAATCTCATCCCTAACAATTGATTCCAACAACTTCCCAACTACTGATGTCAGGCTCACTGTTCTATAGTTTGCCTTCTATTGCCTTCCACCCTTCTTAAATAGCGGAGTAACATTTGCAATTTTCTGGTCATCTGGTACAATGCCAGAATCTATCGATTCTTGGAAGATCATCGTTTATGCCTCCGCAATCTCTCCAGTTACTTTCTTCAGAACCTGAGGGTGCATTCCATCAGGTCCAGGAGATTTATCCACCCTCAGACCATTAGGCTTCCTGATCACCTTCTCAGTCATAATTTTCACTGCACAAACTTCACTTCCCTGACGCTCTTGAATGTCTGGTATATTGCAGATGTCTTCTACTGTGAAGACTGATGCAAAATACACATTCAGTTCTTCTGCCATCTCTGGGTCTCTCATTACAATATCTCCAGCGTCATTTTCTATTGGTCCTATATTGGTTCTACCCTCAACTCTCCTTCACCCTTTATATACTTCAAAAAAACTTCTAGTATCTTGTTTGATATTAGTCGCCAGCTTCCTTTCATAATTCATCTTTTCCTTCCTAATGACCTGCTTAGTTTCCTTCTGCAAGATTTTAGAAGCTTCCCAATCCTCTGTCTTCCTGCTATTTCAGTGGAATGAAGTAGCTTCCTTGTATGCCCTCTCTTTTGCTTTTATTTTGGCTCTGACTTCACTCGTCAGCCACAGTAGTGTCCTTCTTCCCTTTGAAAATTTCTTCTTATTTGGAATATATCTGTCTTGCACTCCCCTCATTTTTTGCAGAAACTCCAGCCATTGCTGCTCTGCTGTCCTTCTTGCTAATGTCCCTTTCCAGTCAACCGGCCAGTTCCCCTCTCATGCCATTGTAATTTCCTTTATTCCACTGAAATACCAACACATTGGAATTTAGTCTCTCCTTCTCAAATTTCAAAGTGAACTCAATCATATTCTGATCACTGTTCCCTAAGGGTTCCTTAACCTTAAGCTCTCTTACCACCTCTCGGCTGCTGTTTGGAGGCCTGTATACAATTGTCATTAGGGTCCTTTTTTATCTGCTGCTGTGATTTGTAATCCATATCCCGGCTGCTGTTTGGAGGCCTGTATACAACCTCAGCTGCCCTCCCTTTCTTTTGGAGGATCATGCAGATCGACCCCTCCCGGACCTGACCATCGATCAGGGGCCAACTGGGCCTTGAAAGGTTTCCTCTAATAATCCCGCACGATCTGCAGGATCTCCTCCAGAGAGCCAGGCTGAGACTCGGTGCAAGGTTCGAGGAAGTCGGCCATCTTGTCTTCAAAAGAATTCCCCTTTTTCCCCGTCATGGGGTAAAATGCTCTCATCCCCCTCCAGGCAGTCGTCATCTGCACCCGATGTGACTACCTCACTCCTCACCCTCACTGTAGACCTGACTACGGGCTCTACTCCATCCCTGGGGCCAGTGACAGAGGAAGCCCCCCACCCCCACCTCTGGATCCAGAGAACCTGCTACACCCCAGGCACAAGCTTGTTGGGACAAACCCAGCTCTACACCCTCACCACCTACCCTCCTACCCTGCAAACACTCAGAGAGCCCCCTTCCTCCTGGGCCCTTGGGACACATCCCCCTCTGCCTGGCTGCTTGGGATGGCGATGCTGGGTGTTGCGGATAAATCACAGGAGCATCGGACAGGGCGGCTCAGAGAGTTGTTTCAGACTAAAGGATTTGATTTACATGATATCATGGAGAGCCCAAGCAGCTAAATGCGGGATCTTGGGCCTCTGCTTTAAAATAGAGTACACTCTTATTTATACCCCAAACGTACGTGACAAGAAGCACTGGAAGCTGTAAGGAGGAACCTAGAGAGGTTATTCAGTTACTTGAGTGTTGGTTCACAGGGAACTATACCAGGCTTGCTCAATCACAGACACGTGATAATTTTTAGAACAAAGAAGAACAGATATAGTTATTTCTACATCCTGTCTACAGCGCACATTTTAGTTACGCAATGTACATTAGTCAGATAAATGAATATAGCTTTTGAATTCACAGTATTAACCCCTTAACATCTCTCACGAGGTCTTAGTATTTTCCTTCCACACTGGCCTACATCGGCTCCCCTCGAGGTCTGCATGCTCCTTGGCTGGGCATGGCCTCAATTGAGGCAACAATTTGGGAGAGCAATCCCCCTGGTGACCTGGTACCCACAGGCGACCCCTGTCCCACCGGGCTTCGCCCCTCCCCAGGGAGTGGGCACACTGAGTGCACAATTCCAAAGGTTCAGCTCCCCCCCACTGGCACCACTCACCGGCCTGGAGGCCCCGCGTTCCGCAGATGTCTCCCCAGCAGAGGGCCCCCGCACAACAGGGCTATCCTCCAGCTCTGGGGGTGGGGGGAGCTCTGCACACAGAGTCTTAGCTGGAGATCCATCCTCCTCCTCCTCCTCCTCCTAACGTTCCTGAATATTCTTCCCAATATGCCCGAACTCCTGAAGTCATGGCACCTTGGGTGACCTGTAGACCAGGGCATGGTACAGTATTGCCCCTCAAAATAACCCTGAAGCCACCCTCAGCATCTCCAGCTGCTCCAGATGGCACTGAAATGAGAATAGATGCTCATAACCCTGAGGATGTGCCCTGCACCGTATCGGGATTATTTCTGAACGCACCGCACCGACGGAGCCCAGGTAGGGGAAGAGGGTCTTGTCAGGGGGTGGATTGGATATGGGTCTGGATGTCAGAGAGGATTACCACCTGCCCAGGTAGGGGAAAAGGGGCTTGTCAGGGGGTGGACTGGATATGGGTGCGGATGTCAGAGAGGATTACCACCTGTCCGGTGCTGCACAAACCCTCCTCACCTTTAACCCCTGATTCAGGGCCAAACACACACCCCCTCGCTGACTTCAAATAGAAGAGTGTTTTAAATCCTGTCCATTCCCCTAACTAACAAATTCTCCATCACCACAGAGTGTCTCTTCTCCCCCCTTTGCCTTCAGAGTCGTCTAGTCAGACTCAGTGACCGAAAGCTGACTGTTGTGACTTTCCTCTGTTAGGTCACACATTTTCCCTTTCAGGGTTCTTTTGAAGACTCTGCCCTGGAATTACATGCTGACTATGGTTCTTTGCGGGAATGGGAGCTGTTCTCAGGGTTTCACAACCAGCCGTTGTTCGGCACGCCAATGGCTCGGCCAAAGAGCTCTGCTCGCCTTCGGAGGACTGAGTTTTCGTGGCTCTGGAGATGGGTGGATCAAAGGACAGTGTCCGGGCAGATTGGTGTGTTGTTGGAGATGAAGGATCCAAGCCTGTGTGCCCAGAGACCCGAGATCTTTGGACACAGAGCTCAGGAAAAGCCATGCAATGGACTTTTAACATCATAAACCAGTGAGTTGTTTGTTATGTCTCCCCTCTCACTGTGAAATGGAGATATCTCTTTCACCCTTACTGGGGGAGAGAGAGCCTGTGGTATGTCGAAGACCGGGTGAACAAGTAGTCTTTGGGGTTCTGCAAGTCTGTGTCTTTGCCGTTGCTTTGCTCACGCTTGAGTGCTCGGTGACAGTGCGGATGCTTTTTTATGCTGGTGGGGGGAGGCGGGATCGTTGCTTGTGGCCGCTTATGCACGGGAGGGAGGAGCTGGGGGGGACTTTGGGGTTCCAACATTTAACTGTCATTCAATCTTTGGGGCACTCCTCTGTTTTCGTGGATGGTTGTGAAGAAAAAGCATTTCAGGATGTATATTGTATTCCACGCTATGCCTCTCGAGTGGTGTATTCCCAGAACAATGGAAAACAGCATCAGTAACACCAGTACACGAGCCGGAATCCAGAGCTGATCCTACAAATTACAGCCCTTATCCTTACTCAGTGTCATCAGCAAGATAATGGAAGCAGCAGTCCACAAACAAGCTCAGAACTACCTACTCCGTAACAACTGAGTTTCAAGTAGGCAGTATGGACTTAGAGCTGATCACAGTACAGCCGATCTCCTCACCACCTTATCTCAAACGTGGAACACCTTCTTAGACAAAGGTGGAGAAGTGTGTGTCATAGCCCTGGATATCAAAGGAGCATGTGACAGGGTCTGGTATAATGGACTCTGTGTTAAGCTGAGATCCAAAGGAATATCTGGAAAGCTGCTGAGATGGCTGCAGAGCTACCTTTACGGACGGACCATCAAAGTTGTTATCTCTGGTCAGGCTCCTGATTCTTCAACCATCAACGCATCTGTACCACAGGGTTCAATACTTGGGCCACTTCTGTTTTCCATCTTTATTGACGACTTGGTTGATGCATGCAGTAACGAGCTATACCTGTACGCTGACGACTCCACACTATTAGAGCAGGAGAGAGTAATACAGCGGCAGCAGGCCTGAATGGGGATCTCGACAGGATGAAAGCCTGGGCAGACGACCGGAATGTCACCTTTGAGTGCAAGACGATGGTGATATCTAAGAAGAGGAATCCATCTAACCCCGACCTGTATTTTGGGAACTGCAAGCTGGATTTAAAGAAGGAGCTAGTAATCCTCGGTGTTAATAGTGACAGCAAGTTGGTGTGGGATAAACACCTTTCCACTATTTCAAACAATGCTGGACGAAGGCTTGGAGCTCTGCGGAAAGCAGCATCCAAACTAGACAAAGAGGGCAGAGCCACGGTTTACAAAGCCCAGGTTCGAAGTATCATGGAGTATGCCTGCTTATCATGGATGAAAGCCTCACAGAGTGTCCTCAGCCAGCTTGATTCCATTCAAAGAAAGGCTCTCAGGATTATAGGTGTAGATGAAGCCACAGCTCATGAGAAGTCGCCATCAGTAGCTTGCACCACAGACGACAGATTGTGCAGCTACAAAATGCACACCAGCCACAGCCCTGCAGACATTTGCACCATGCTGCCTTCATCTTATGAGAGACAGCACACCACACGATCAAGTTTATCTATGCCTGCTCATGCTGTTTCTATGCCTGATGCAAGAACCTACACACTGGATAGAAGCAACCTTCACTGTGCTATCAGAATTTGGAACAGCCTTCCAGATGCTGTGGTTGGAAGCATCTGTGACGATGGGGTCCAAGCCTTCAAGAGTCGAGTGCACAAACACCTATCATCTCTGGGAGGGAAGTCACATGCTTCTTCATAAGCTATCATGAAGGGGACCAGGATGGCAATGCTTGGTTGTTGGTAGGTAGGGTTAATACTCGACTTTCAAGAGCACTTGTGAGTTATGTTCCGGCTGGACTTCATCCTTAAACTGCTGGAGAACAGTGCGGAAAGAACAGGTGCTGTTTTCTCCCAGTAGGGATTAGTTTTTAGTTCCAAGTGTTCCTGCCACGTTTTGTCACCCTGCAACCTTATCCTTCAATCTCTGAAATATGGAGGACAGCACGTGTATAAATGTCTCTCTCCAGCAGACCTCATCATGATCATCATGACTCCAGTATTTCTACTATTTTTTGAATGTTTCTTAATTGTACATATGATTATTTTGTGTTCTATTGCTGAGCAGCAGTGAACCATCTGATTGGCCTATCAGAGTCTCTTTGGGAACTAGTTGACTTGATCAGCAGTTCTGATCTGGCTATTGCTCACGATTGCACTTAATAAAACAATACATTTCTCTGACATTAAATGTACCTTTAAAACCTTTGAAACCGTTGTCCCTGTAGCTATAAAAGACCAAGGTAAACTGTCTGAATGACTGGTGTCCTGTCGCACTCACCTCAATAATCAGCAAATGCTTTGAGAGGCTGGTCGAGGACTACATCTGCAGCTTGCTACCACCCACACTGAGCCCCTACAATTCACCTACCAACACAACTGATCGACAGACGACACAATAGCCACAGCTCTACACACCATCTTTACACATCTGGAGAAGGATGCTTGTGTGAGAATGCTGTTCTTGGACTACAGTTCAACTCATAATTCCATCCAGACTCGACAAGAAGCTCAGAGACCTCAGCCTTCACCCTGCCTTGTGCGGCTGGAGCCTGGACTTCCTGTCAGATCGCCAGCAGGTGGTAAGAGTGGGCTCCCTCACCTCTGCCCCTCTGAAGCTCAACACAGGAGCCCCTCAGGGCTGTGTACTAAACCCCCCCCCTTTACTTTCTCTCTGTATACCCATGTCTGTGTCACCACCCACAGCTCCAATTTGCTAATTAAATTTGCTGATGATACTACACTGATTGACTTAATCTCAAATAATAATGAGGCAGCCTACAGAGAAGAAGTCATCACCCTGACACAGTGGTGTCAAGAAAACAACCTCTCCCTCAATGATAGGTTACCTGTGAGGAATAGAAACAGGAAGTATGTCAGTGAGGCCGGTGTTCTGTACTGGGTGTCAGATGTGGGAAGTCCGGGAGACTCCCAGCCTCCCGGACGGCCACATCTGTATCAGGTGCGTCGAGCTGCAGCTCCTTTCAGACTGCGTTAGGGAACTGGAGATGCAGCTCGATGACTTTCATCTGGTCAGGGAGAATGAGGAGGTGATAGAAAGGAGCTATAGGCAGGTAGTCACGCCGGGGCCTCGGGAGACAGTAAGTGGGTTATAGTCAGAAGAGGGAAGGGCAGGAGTCATATACTAGAGAGTATCCCTGTGGTTGTCCCCCTTTAACAATAAGTACTCCTGCTTGAGTACTGTTGGGGGGGGGGGACAGCCTACCTGGGGGAAGCAACAGTGGCCGCGCCTCTGGCACAGAGTCCGAATCTGTGGCTCAGAAGTGTAGGGAAAGGAAGAGGATGGCAGCAGTGATAGGGGACTCTATAGTTAGGGGGTCAGACAGGCAATTCTGTGGATGCAGGAAAGAAAGGAAAGAAAGAAAGGAAAGGTGAGTGGGCAAATTCACGGCAGATGCAATTTAATGTGGATAAATGTGAAGTTATCCACTTTGGTGGCAAAAATAGGAAAACAGATTATTATCTGAATGGTGGCCGATTAGGAAAAGGGGAGGTGCAATGAGACCTGGGTGTCATTATACACCAGTCATAGAAAGTGGGCATGCAGGTACAGCAGGCGGTGAAAAAGGCGAATGGTATGCTGGCATTTATAGCGAGAGGATTCAAGTACAGGAGCAGGGAGGTACTACTGCAATTGTACAAGGCCTTGGTGAGACCACACCTGGAGTATTGTGTGCAGTTTTGGTCCCCTAATCTGAGGAAAGACATCCTTGCCATAGAGGGAGTACAAAGAAGGTTCACCAGATTGATTCCTGGGATGGCAGGACTTTCATATGAAGAAAGACTGGATGAACTGGGCTTGTACTCGTTGGAATTTAGAAGATTGAGGGGGGATCTGATTGAAACGTATAAGATCCTAAAGGGATTGGACAGGCTAGATGCAGGAAGATTGTTCCCAATGTTGGGGAAGTCCAGAACGAGGGGCCACAGCTTGAAGATAGAGAGGAAGCCTTTTAGGACCGAGATTAGGAAAAACTTCTTCACACAGAGAGTGGTGAATCTGTGGAATTCTCTGCCACAGGAAACAGTTGAGGCCAGTTCATTGGCTATATTTAAGAGGGAGTTAGATATGGCCCTTGTGGCTACGGGGATCAGGGGGTATGGAGGGAAGGCTGGGGCGGGGTTCTGAGTTGGATGATCAGCCATGATCATAATAAATGGCGGTGCAGGCTCGAAGGGCCGAATGGCCTACTCCTGCACCTATTTTCTATGTTTCTATGTTTCTATGTATGTAAACTCGGATGGTAGTTTGCTTCCCAGGTGCCAGGATCCAGGATGTTTCTGATCGTGTCCACGATATCCTGAAGTGGGAAGGAGAACAGCCAGAGGTCGTGGTACATATTGGTACCAATGACATAGGTAGGGAAAGGGAGGAGGCCCTGAAAACAGACGACAGGGAGTTAGGAAGGAAATTGAGAAGCAGGACCTCAAAGGTAGTAATCTAGGGATTACTGCCAGTGCCACGCGACAGTGAGAGTAGGAGTGGAATGAGGTGGTGGATAAATGCGTGGCTGAGAGATTGGAGCAGGGGGCAGGGATTCAGATTTCTGGATCATTGGGACCTCTTTTGGGGCAGGTGTGACCTGTACAAAAATGACGGGTTGCACTTGAATCCCAGGGGCACTAATATCCTGGCGGGGAGGCTTGCTAAGGCAATTGGGGAGAGTTTAAACTAGAATTGCTGAGGGGTGGGAGCTGAACTGAAGAGACAGAGGAAGGGGAGGTTGGCTCACAAATAGAGAAAGCTTGGAGACAGTGCGAAGGGGAGGATAGGCCGGTGATAGAGAAGGTATAAGCTCATATCGATGGTTTGAGATGTGTCTATTTTAGTACAAGAAGCATCATGAACAAAGCGGATGAGCTTAGAGCGTGGATCAGTACTTGGAGCTATGACGTTGTGACCATTACAGAGACTTGGATGGTCAGGGGCAGGAATGGTTACTTCGAGTGCCAGGCTTTAGATGTTTCAGAAAGGACAGGGAGGGGGGCAAAAGAGGTGGGGGCATGGTACTGCTGATCAGAGATAGTGTCACGACTGCAGAAAAGGAGGAAGTCATGGAGGGATTGTCTACGGAGTCTCTGTGGGTGGAAGTTAGAAACAGGAAGAGGTCAATAACTCTACTGGGTGTTTTTTATAGACTGCCCTATAGTAACAGATAGGGAGATAGATTCTGCAAAGTTGTAATAATAACAGGGTTGTTGTGGTGAGAGATTTTAATTTCCAAAATATCGATGTGTCTAGAGCGAGGGGTTTAGATGGGGTGAAGTTTGTTAGGTGTGTTCAAGAAGGTTTCTTGACACAATATGTAGATAAGCCTACAAGAGGAGAGGCTGTACTTGATCTGGTTTTGGGAAATGAACCTGGTCAGGTGTCAGATCTCTCAGTGGGAGAGCATTTTGGAGATAGTGATCACAATTCTATCTTTACCATAGCATTGGAGAGGGATAGGATCAGACAAGTTAGGGAAACATTTAATTGGAGTAAGGGGAAATATGAAGGTTATCAGGCAAGAACTTGAAAACATAAATTGGGAACAGATGTTCTCAGGGAAACATACGGCAGAAATATGGCAAATGATCAGGGGATATTTGCATGGAGTTCTGACTAGGTACGTTCCAATGAGACAGGGAAAGGATGGTAGGGTACAGGAACCATGGTGTACAAAGGTTGTTGAAAATCTAGTCAAGAAGAAAAGAAAAGCTTACGAAAGGTTCAAAAAACTAGGTAATGATAGAAATCTGGAAGATTGTAAGGCTAGCAGGAAGAGGCGTAAGAATGAAAATAGGAAAGCCAGAAGGGGCCATGAGAAGGCCTTGACAAACAGGATTAAAGAAAACCCCACAGCATTCTACAAGTATGTGAAGAGCAAGAGGATAAGATGTGAGAGAATAGGGCCAATCAAGTGTGACAGTGGAAAAGTGTGTATGGAACCAGAGGAGATAGCAGAGGTACTTAATGAATACTTTGCTTCAGTATTCACTACGGAAAAGGATGTTGGCGATTGTAGGGATGACTTACAGTGGATTGAAAAGCTTGAGCATGTAGACATTAAGAAAGAGGATGTGCTGGAGCTTTTGGAAAACAGCTTGTTGGATAAGTCTCCGGGACCAGACAAGACGTACCCCAGGCTACTGTGCTGAGCCTCTGGCGATGATCTTTGCATCATCAATGGGGACGGGAGAGGTTCCGGAGGATTAGAGGGTTGCGGATGTTGTTCCCTTATTCAAGAAAGGGAGTAGAGATAGCCCAGGAAATTATAGTCCAGTGAGTCTTACTTCAGTGGTTGGTAAGTTGATGGAGAAGATCCTGAGAGGCAGGATTTGTGAACATTTGGAGAGGTATAATATGATTAGGAATAGTCAGCATGGCTTTGTCAAGGGCAGGTCGTGCCTTACGAGCCTGATTGAATTTTTGGAGGTAGAGCAGTAGATGTAGAAGTAGTGTATGTGTATTTCAGCAAGATTTTTGATAAGGTACCCCATGCAAGACTTATTGAGAAAGTAAAAAGGTATGGGATCCAAGGGACCCTTGCTTTGTGGATCCAGAATTGAATTGCCCACTGAAAGTTGTAGACGGGTCATATTCTGCATGAAGGTCAATGACCAGTGGTGTGCCTCAGGGATCTGTTCTGGGACCCCAACTCTTTGTGATTTTTATAAATGAACTGGATGGGGAAGTGGAGGGATGGTTTAGTAAGTTTGCTGATGACACAAAGGTTGGAGGTGTTGTGGATAGTGTGGAGGGCTGTCAGACATTACAGCGGGACAAGAATACAATGCAAAACTGGGCTGAGAATGGCAGATGGAGTTCAACCCAGATAAGTGTGAGGTGGTTCATTCTGGTAGGTCAAATAGGATGGCGGAATATAGCATTAATGGTAAGACTCTTGGCAGTGTGGAGGATCAGAGGGATCTTGGGGTCTGAGTCCATAGGACACTCAAATCGCTACGCAGGTTGACTCTGTGGTTAAGAAGGCGTACGGTTCACTGGCCTTCATCAACTGTGGGATGGCATTTAGGAGCTGAGAGGTAATGTTACAGCTATATAGGACCCTGGTCAGACCCCACTTGGAGTACTGTGCTCAGTTCTGGTCACCTGTATTATGCTGTAGTTTTTATTTGTTTCTGGGACTCTGCCCCTGCCTTCCTTTAATTTGCTCTTGCTAATCAATTCCATATGCCAATTGTCCACTGGTCAAAGCTCTTCTTCATAAACTGTCACGAAACTCTGCCTTTAAAATCTTGATTGTCATCCTGATTAACAGGTTGCTGTCGAACACATGGATTGCCCAACTCCACTGATAACGAAACTGGTGTTCCCACAACCCGTGGTTCCACTTTCAGCACTCTTTAGCTTCCTATTTCAGATTTGTTATTTATTGCTATTTATTCATAGTTAAATTTGCACAGTTTGTTGTCCAATTGATCCTGTTTACAGTTACTGTTCTATAAACTTGATCATTATGCCCACAGGAAAAAGGATCTCAGGGTTGTGTGTGGTGACCCGTATGTACTCTGATAATCAATCTCACTTTGAACTTTTCGATGTTGAAAACACGGTGAATCCCTCAGTCAGCCCAATAGAGTTCAAGTGGTCACAAAGAACACAAGATGGAGCGATTCAGCAGGGCAGCAGGAGCCTGGTCACCAGTGGGTTCGGAGAGGAAGGGGCTGAGGGCTGGAGGGAGAGCTGGGGAAAACCGGGAGTGGATTTGGGACAATGCAGACGATGCCGATCTGTCGTGGGCACCAGCCTCCCCACCATCGAGGACAACTTCAAAAGGCCATGCCTCAAAAGTGGCAGCATCTGTCACTAGGGACCCCCATCACCCAGGACATGCCCTCTTCTCGTTGTTAGCATCAGGGAGGAGGGATGGAAGCCTGAAGGCTCACACTCAGTGTTAAGGAACAGTTTCTTCCCCACCATCGGATTTCTGATTGGTCCATGAATCCATGAACAGTATCTCACTTTTTTCACTCTTTTTTGCATTACTTATTTATTGCAATGTACAGGTGCTGTGAAACTAGGTCGGTGGTATGAAACCTGACCCTAACTCCATTGAAGGCTACGGGCTGTGGTGGGAGAGGATTAACCGGATGGGTACTTGGCAGAGGAGTACAGAGTCCAGACGGAGTTTACAGAGATAGAAAGAAGTCCAAGCATCGGAAGAGTTTACAGAAATAGGGCAGGATGTAAAGGGCAAAGCGGGTTACACAGAAGAGGGGTGTAGGTGCCAGGGTGGGTTGCAGAGATGAGAAGGTCTATAGGGGGCTGGGGGACTTACTGGGATTGAGGGGCTTAGGGAATGGGGCAATTACAGACATAGGAAATCTCATTGGCTCTGCAGGGTGGGTGTCGTGTGTTGTATGGGCTTGCAGAGATGGGGAAGAGTACAGAGATGGGGCGGAGTAGACTGACGAGGCTTATCGAGACATCTTTGTATTGAAGGGGTTGCAGGGATATGGATGAGTGCATTGGGGGGGAGAGTTCACAAAAGGGCTTTGCTGGCTTGAGGAGACATAAAAATCAAGATGAAGAACGAGGCTCTGAAGGTTTACATTTACAGTGGTACAGGGTGGTGGAGTCAGAGAAACAGGATTTGATGAGCTGGAGGGCATAATGGTTATTGAGAGGTTGTTAACCGGAAAATATTTTGTTTTGATATAGCAAAAAAATTTGAACTTGCTGAACTTGTAATTGGGGAAGTGTTGTTCCTCAGGCTCATAGAGGCAGTGCAGGGGTCAACAGGGGTGGGGGTGGGCAGAAGGCAGAGAGTTAAAATGACAGGGAACAGGAAGCTCAGGGTCACCTCTGGAGACTGAGCACAGGGCCTTCGCAAAGTGAGCACCAATCGGTGTGTGGTTTCTCCACCACAGAGGAGACCACTCTGGTGAGCATTAAATCCACTGCACTCCATTGAAAGGAGTAGAAGGGAATTATTGTTTCACCCATAACATCTGATTGAGCACACCCCCCACCCCCGTATGGTGCGAAGTAAGAGGACAGGGATGGTTGCATGAAAAGGCCAAGTGAGATGGGGAGTGGGGAGTGGTATCTGGGGATGGACCATCAGTTGTACTTGCTGGGGCTTACAGGGGTAGGAACAGCGTAGGGGTACGAAAGGTACAGCGGCTTGGAAAGATAATTGCAGGCTTGAGTACTTTATAATTTGTACCTTTGTGAAGGGGTGGATGTTGAAGTGACTAGAGGTTACATGGAGGCAGATCTTGTGTTACTTATTAATGCAAATGACCAAATGATGCATTTTACTGTATGTTTCAATGTATATGTGATAAAATAACTTGAGTGTCAGAGACCCTCGGCCAGCCATCGGTACTGCTCTATAATAATCCCATGTGCCAGCACTTGGTCCATTGTCTTCAATGCCTTGGAGATTTAAATGTTCACCTTCTTCAAAGTGTGATTCTCTCGCTCCATCACCACCTCAGCCAGTGTATTCCAGGCTGCACACAGCCTCTGGTAAAGTAGGAGCTTTCCACAAGCGACGTAGTCCCAGGGAGACCAAAGACGTTAGGGAGTGGGTTGCCACTTGCCGCGACGCTGAGCTCCTCTCCCGCCGCCTCCATCTCCGAGCCCACTTCTTTGGCAAGGACTCTCCACTCCGCACCGATGACCCCTTCTCCCGTCCTCAACCCTCCTCCTCTTCCTGGACACCTCACCCTGGTCTTCTGCCTGCTCTGGAGCTTTTCATTGCCAACCGCTGACAGAACATCAACCGTCTCGACTTCAATACTCCTCTCTCCAAGTCCAATCTCTCTCCTTCCAAACGTGCTCCTCCGCATTAATCCTAACCTTACCATCAAACCCGCAGATGTGGGGGTGGGGGGGTGGTGGGTGCTGTAGTAGTCTGGCAGACTGACCCCTATCTTGCTGAGGCCTGGCGATAACTGTCAGACACCTCCTCTTGCTTACCTCTTGAACAGGACTACATGAAGGAACACCAGGCCATTGTCTCCCAAACCTTCATAGACCTTTTTAACTCTGGGGATCTCCTATCCACCGCCACCACCCTCATAGTTCCTCCACCCCCACCTCCCATTTCTACTTCCTACCCAAGATGCAAAAACCCGTTTGTCCAGGTAGACCCATTATTTCAGCTTGTTCCCACCCCACTGAACTCATATCTTCATACCTCGATCAGTTTTATCCCCCCTGGTCCAGTCCCTTCCTACCTACAAATGTGGCACTTCACAGGCTCTGGACCTTCTCAATCATTTCAGGTCCCCTGGCCCCCTTCGCCTTATTTTCACTATGGATGACCAGTCCCTACACACCTCCATCCCCCACCAGGAAGGCCTGAAAGCTCTCCGTTTCTTTCTGGACACCAGACCTAACCAGTTCTCATCTGTCACCACTCTCCTCCTGTGAGGCCTCACTCTCAATAATTTCTTCTTTGGCTCCTCCCATTTCCTTCAAACAAAAGGTGTAGCCATGGGCGCCCGTATGGGTCTCAGCCCTGCCTGCCTTTTTGCTGGCTACGTTGAACAGTCTATGTTTCAAGCCTACACTGGTATCACTCACCAACTTTTCCTACGCTGCATCAACGACTGCATTGGTGCTGCTTCCTGCACCCATGCGGGGCTCCATCTTCCACCCTGCCCTCAAATTTACCTGGTCAATTCCCAACACTTCCCTTTCCTTTCTCGATCTCCCTGTAACCCTGTCACATACATGGATTTGGCAGCGCAGTAGATACGGCAATTGCGCTTGTGAATATGCACGTGTCAGCTAATTATTATTTCATTGTGATAGTGTTTAACCCCATACTTGTCGTCGTAGTGCTTGTCGAGACTTGGACACAGCACAGCAACACCTTGCTGCCTGTTTGCATTCGGCCTTGCCTGAGGAATTGGACTGTCGAGTCAACTGACTCTGAAGACTAGCGGTATTCGCTTAATGTTTAGCTATTCTTTTCAGCTGCAGAGTAGGCTTCATTTTCCTTTTGAGAGTTTTAGTTAACGGCCCTGTTTGGCCGGACATTTATTGTTTTATTTTCCCTTTAACACTGTTCGTCTTAAAATCTGTGAACCATCAACCTGCTTCAGTGTCTCTCACTCTGCACTTGGCCATATCCGAACCTAATGACAGCAAGTCTCAACCACACAAAGACGGACCCAGCAGAGAGAGAGCAGCTGACCAGGTAGGACAGCGGTCCCCAACCGTTTTTGCACCGCGGGCCGGTTTATTATTGACAATATTCTTGCGGACCGGCTGACTGGGTTGGGGGGTGGGGTGGGGTGGAGTTGCCAATGGACAAGAGTAGCTGTCAAATACGTTGGGTTTACCCAAAGTAAGACTACAATGACCATGAAGCCTTGCGTGGGCACCAGTGCGCATGCGTGACTTGCGCATGTGTGTACATGCCCATTTTTTCCTACAAATCGTCTTTTGCGATTCTGGTCGGGGGTCGGGGTTCAGGGGTTGGGGGTCAGGGGTGGGTAGTGGGGTCAGTGTTAATCACGACCGGAATACAGTACTGTGTAGGTGATCAGTGGCTAATACACACAATTTCATTTCTAAAAGTGTTCATCTAATGAATTTAATATTAAACACACAGCGCATATTTTCCTCGCATGAATATAGTGATAAGTCAATTATCAGGGGAGGACAGGGGAGCTTGAAGCAAGTGTGGAATAAACTTCCAGTAGAAGTGGTAGAGGCAGGTTCGATATTATCATTTAAAGAAAAATTGGATAGGTATATGGACAGGAAAGGAATGGAGGGTTACAGGCTGAGTGCAGGTCGGTGGGACTAGGTGAGAGTAGTGTTCGGCACGGACTAGAAGGGCAGAGATCGTCTGTTTCCGTGCTGTAATTGTTGTATGGTTATATAAGTCACTTATAAGTCAATAGCATCGTAACATTTTAAGTAACGTTTGGATATTAAACACACAGCACATATTTTCCCCGTACGAACATATAAAATCATTGCAACACACCAATATTGCTGAATCAGTGGGAGCCCTGGGCTTGTTTCCCTGCAACAAGACGGTCCCATCGAGGGGTGATGGGAGACAGCGATACTTGAAGGGGGTTCCTTATGTCCAGTCTATTCCGCAGTTTAGTTTTTGTTGCTTTCATTGCAGAGATATGTTGGAAATGGAAGCAACGTTTTCAGTGCTTTCGTGGCTATCTCGGGATATTTAGCCTTGACTTTGATCCAGAATGCCGGCAGAGATGTTATGTCAAACATACTTTTCAGTCCACCGTCATTTGCAAGCTCGAGGAGTTGATCTCCTTCCCGCGCTGATATGGATGACGCGCGGGTAATGACCTCGTGTGCGTTCAAGCTCAACAGTGGGCGTGACAGGGAATGAGGAAAGGTGCCGCTGACTCATATCACCACATCATATCGTTTCCTCACGGCCCGGTAGCGCATGCTTTGTGGCCCGACACCGGTCCGCGGCCTGGTGGTTGGGGACCGCTGCCATAGGGCACTCAAAGCTGCTGCGCAGGTTGACTCTGTGGTTAAGAAGGCATACGGTGCATTGGCCTTCATCAATCGTGGGATTGAGTTCAACAGCCGAGAGGTAATGTTACAGCTATATAGGACCCTGGTCAGACCCCACTTGGAGTACTGTGCTCGTGGAATGGGCTGCCGGCGACGGTGGTGGAGGCGGGAACGATAGGGTCTTTTAAGAGACTCCTGGATGGCTACATGGAGCTTAGAAAAATAGAGGGCTATGGGTAAGGCCTAGGTAGTTCTAAGGTAAGGACAGGTTCGCACAGCTTGTGGGCCGAAGGGCCTGTATTGTGCTGTAGGTTTTCTATGTTTCTGTGTTTAACAGCTTCAACTGTAGCAACTAACCCGGAGACAGTTGTGAAACAGAATGAAAGAGCACAATGGTTCACAGGTTTGGACATAAATAATGGAATTTGGTCTATCGCACTAGAAAGAGGGTGTCAATACAAGTTTGCATTTACCTTTCAGGGACAGCAGTATACATGGACTGCCCTACCACAGGGGGTTCCATAGTTCCCCGTCTATATTTCACAATGCTTAGGTGAAGGGTTAAAACGGTTTTCAAAACTCAAGAGCTTGGTACAATATGTAGATGATCTACTCCTGCAGACTGAAACCAAGAAGGAACATTATCAGCTATTGACAGAACTGTTGCGGTTATTACTTGCATTGGGACCAAAGGTAAACCCTGAAAAACTTACAGCGGACTGAAAAGCTTGAGCATGTAGATATTAAGAAAGATGATGTGCTGGAGCTTTTGGAAAGCATCAAGTTGGATAAGTCACCGGGACCGGATGAGATGTACCCCAGGCTACTGTGGGAGGTGAGGGAGGAGATTGCTGAGCCTCTGGCGATGATCTTTGCATCATCAATGGGGACGAGGGAGGTTCTGGAGGATTGGAGGGTTGCAGATGTTGTTCCCTTATCGAAGAAATGGAGTAGAGATAGCCCAGGAAATTATAGACCAGTGAGTCTTACTTCAGTAGTTGGTAAGTTTATGGAGGAGATCCTAGAGGCAGGATTTACGAAGATTTGGAGAGGAATCATATGATTAGGAATAGTCAGCATGGCTTTGTGAACAGCAAGTCATGCCTTACGAGCCTGATTGAATTTTTTGAGGATGTGACTAAACACACTGATGAGGGTAGAGCAGTGGATGTAGTGTATATGGATTTCAGCAAGGCACTTGACAAGGTACCCCATGCAAGGCTTATTGAGAAAGTAAGGAGGCATGGGATCCAAGGAGACATTGCGTTGTGGATCCAGAACTGGTTGCCCACAGAAGGCAAAGAGTGGTTGTAGATGGGTCATATTCTGCATGGAAGTCAGTGACCAGTGGAGTGCCTCAGGGATCTGTTCTGGGACCCTTACTCTTCGTGATTTTTATAAATGACCTGGATGAGGAAGTGGAGGAATGGGTTAGTAAGTTTGCTGATGACGCAAAGGTTGGGTGTGTTGTGGATAGTGTGGAGGGCTGTAAGAGGTTACAACGGGACATTGATAGGATGCAAAACTGGGCTGAGAAGTGGCAGATGGAGTTCAACCCAGATAAGTGTGAGGTGGTTAATTTTGGTAGTGTTACCATGTTCGGATATGGCCCCAGTGCGGAGTGAGAGACACTGAAGCAGGTGGATAGTTCACAGACATTAATAAAAACAGTGTTAAAGGGAAAATAAAACAATAAAAGCAAGGCCAAACAGGGCCATTAACTAAAACTCTCAGAAGGAAAATGAAGCCGACACTGCAGCTGAAAAGAACATGTAAACATTAAACAAATACCGCTAGTCTGATCGGCTGGAGTTAGTTGACTCGACTAACTATATCTCAGGGAAGGCCAAATGCAAAACAGCAGTGAAGCGTTGCTGTGCTCTGTCCAAGTCTCGACAAGCACTATGACAACAAGTATGGAGTTAAATACCATCACAATTAAATAATAATTACCTGACACGTGCAAATTCACAATCGCAATTGCCGCATCTACTGTGTTGCAGAATCCGTGGTTGTGACAGGGCTCTCCTCTCTAGGCTCAGCCCCTGAGGCGCCACAGACCCATGTCCACTGGAAGTCCCGGATCAGCGACTTGTCCAAGATTACTTTAATACTTTAAGATGTCCTTCGCCGGGATCCAAGTCAGTTCTTCTGGACCATACCCTTCCCAGTCCACAAGGTACTGGACCTTACCACGTACCCGGCAAGATGCCAGGAAGCGCCACACGGTATAGACAAGGGAACCGTCTACCAGGCGGGGAGGAGGGGCAGGTGAGGTGACTGGGGCCGGGGGAGAAGTAGTAACCGGCCTGAGCTGGGAAACACACCTTGTTGACAGCCTTTTCCACTACAAACGGTCCAAAGCTACGGTGCCAATTTCCGGTTCTCGATTTTCAGGGTAAGATCCCTTGATGCAAGCCAGACCTCCTCTCCTGGCTGGAATGGCCTTACCTGTCGATGAGCCGATCAGCCTGCCGGGAATGCTGTTTCTGGGCCTGCAGCAGAGAAGCCCTGGCTCGTCTCCAGCTGCGCTTGTGGTGCTGGATCAGCTGTTCAGCAGCAGGAATTCCTACATCGATCTCCTGATCAGGGAAGAGCAGAGGCTGGAATCCCTTCTGGCAGCCAAAGGCAGACATACCGATGGAGGACAACTGGAGGTTATTGTGGGTGATCTCTGCCCAAACCAAATGGGAGCTCCAGGACGTGGGTTTGGGAGAAGCAAGACAGCACAGGGTTGTCTCCAACTCCTGGTTCGCTCTCTCAGTCTGGCCATTAGATTGGGGGTGGAAGTGAACTGTGGTCCATGAACAGACACTGTGACTTGAGGGAAGCCATGGAGCCGGGACACGTTGAACCATGAGTGTGGCAGTCTCACCAGCCGATGGGAGCTTGGGGAGGGCAATGAAGTGGGCAGCCTTGGAAAATCGATCCACAATGACCAAAACGGTGGTGCTTCCATTATACAGGGCAGACCAGTGATGAAATCTGGTGAGAGGTGGGACCAGAGGCAGTGGGGCACAGGCAGTGGACATGTGATGAAAGAGGGTTACAAAAGTACACATAGACTAAGATGTTAACTGTCCTGTGCTGGCACCAGTGGGATCAACAGTTGATCTGCCACCTGTCTTCAGGAGAGAGAGACAAGGAAGACAATGGAGCAGCATTTGGAAATGTTAATGAAGAGACGAGAGAGTTTAACGGAAGGAGACACTGGTCTGAATATTGTCAAGACCGACTTCTTTTGAACCCTGAACTGTTTGAAGTGATGGACAGGCAATACCCCAGCAGGGGGATAAAAAAGGGGCAGGTTCGCTAAGACACCACACATGACACCACGAGGTAACGAGACCCTGGAAGCGGTGCGCCCCCACAAATCGGTGGGAGTTTTGGAGGTCTGCTCACGGGACCAGCCATAGACGCACAGGATGGAAAGGTACGGTCGGCGGGAACCTGGTGCGTGTCCGCCCTTGCCTGGGTGCCGGGTTCACTGCTGAAGAACGATCGTGTCTGAAACGGAGGGGTCACAGTCGGCGACCTCAGAAGACATTACAAAGGGCTCGCCCGAAAGCTAACTGCGAGGAATATCGAAGGTCTGTTTGGAATCCGATTTGCATATTCATTCGTTCTCTCTCTCTCTCTCTCTCTCCAACGGCACGACGGCGATTACTGCGAACTGAACTAGACTGAACTCTGTCACTTGTGATTGAACATCTTACCCCTAGACTGCGATAGAGCTGATTGACCCTATTATCCTAGTTCTGTGTACATGTGTGTTTATTCATTGCTAACCTGTTGCATTTATATCCCTACTATTAGAGTACTGTGTTGCTTATTTCTTTAATAAAATTCTCTTAGTTCCAGTAATCCAGACTCCAACTGAGTGGTCCATTTCTGCTGGTTTGGCAACCCAGTTACGGGGTACGTAACAGACATAACAGACCTGCAGGACGCTGGCTTAATGTCTTGTTCCGAGCGCAGGTGGGACAGGCAGATACAAAGTCGTGGACATCCTGGGACATAGATGACCACCAAACTGATTTCTTTCTAAACTCCTGAGTCCGTTGAATTTCCAGATGTCCAGCCAGACGCGAGGAGTGATCTCATTCCAACACTTTGGCTGCACTGCAGCAAGGACAAACAGCCGGTTGGGAGGTCCCCCATCCGGGCCTGGGTCTAATTGTTGGGCGGCCCTCACCTCTGCCTCGATTCCCCAGATCACCGGAGCAGCGATACGCGAGCAAGGAAGAATGGGTCCAGATCGCCATTGTCCTCGGATGCGTTGAACAGCGGGGAGAGAGCGCCGGCCTGCGTATTCTTGCTGCCGAGACGGTAAATGAGTACGAAATTGAACCGTGTGAAGAAGAGAGCCCACCGGGCTTGACGAGAGTTGAGTGTCTTAGCATCCTGAATATAGGAGAGGTTCTTGAGATCTGTGTAGACCAAGAATGGATGCTCTGTCCTCTCCAGCCAGTGTCGCCATTTCTCCAGGGCCTCCTTGACAGCCGGTAAATCCCGGTTCTCAACATCGTAATTTCTCTCGGCCGCAGTCAAGCGACGGGATAGAAAGGCACAAGGGTGCAGCTGGCTGTCCGCAGACAAGCGCTGAGAGAGGACAGCTCCAATGCCGACATCGGATGCATCCACCTCGACAATGAATGGCTGAGATGGGTCTGGGTGCTGTGGCAGCGGGGCAGTGGTGAAACGTCGCTTTAGTTCCGAAGATGTTCGGCCGGCATCGTCCGTCCAATGGAATCCTGCCCAGGTCTTCTTGGTGAGTGCAATAATTGGAGCCGCAATAGAACCGAAATTCCGGATGAAGCGGCGATGAAAGTTTGTAGATAAGGATGTCATCTAAACACAGAAACACAAACTGGTTCAACATGTCCCTGAGCACGTCGTCAGCCAAGGCTGGAATACAGTGGGGGCGTTGGCCAGTCCAAAAGGTAGCACCAGGCCATTAGAGGTTCTGAAAGCTGTTTTCCACTCACCTCCTTCTCTTATGCAAATCAGATTGCAAGCATTACGCAGATCAATTTTGGAAAGTATTGTTACTCCCTGAAGATGTTCAAAGGGAAGGGAGTAGCGGTTCTTCACAGTGATGTTGTTCAGGACCAATAATCGATGCAGGGACGGAGCTTGCCGTCTTTCTTGCTCACAAAAAAGAAGCCCGCTCCTGCCGGCGAGGTTGACAGACTGATAAACCCCATGCTCAATGCCTCCTTAATGTATTCCTCCATGCCCACGGTTTCAGGACGAGAGGGGGAAAAGAGCCGGCCCCGGGGAGGACTAGTGCCCAGTAGGAGGTCTATGGCACAGTCGTATGGCCGGTGTGGGACAGGGCGGTGGTCTTTCTGTCACTGAAAACCTCAAGGAGATCCGCATATTCAGCCGGAATTCCAGACAGGTCCACATCCTGAGCTGGCACAGGAGGGGATTCATGGGATGGAGGTTGAGCTGGACCCAGACAGGTAGACAGGCATGTGGGTCCCCACTCTTGGAGCACCTTCAGAGACCAATCGATCCGTGGGTTATGTCAGGATAACCGGGGAGACCAAGTACCAGTGGCAGTTCAGGTGAATTAACCAGACAGAAAGACATTTCTTCATGATGGTTGCCTTCCAGCAGCAGTTGGAGGGGTTGGGTGGAAAGGTGGATCTGGCCGGTTCCCAGAGGTCGATGGTCCAGCACCTTGACATTGATCTTTTCTCTTCATTCCTGAGTTGGAACTCCCCATCTTTGAGCGATGAGATGCCCAGCTGCACCAGAGTCAATAAACGCCTTCAGTTCATGGGTCTGAGACCTCCACGACAAGGAAGCTGCAGGCATTACAGAATGAGGGGAAGCTGACTGAAGAGAGAACCGACCCGTCAGGACTCTCCTCCCTGCTGACCGGTATCCTCTTTTACTGGACGATGGAACATGCCGCCCGGAAGTGTCCTGGATCACCACAACAGAGGCAGGAACCTGTTCTCCGGCGCCACACTCGTTCCTCCTGAGACAGGCGCATGGGCCCCACTAGCATAGGCTCCTCCGTGTCCATGGGCTGGGTGCTGGGTGATGAGGGAGGGGGTGAGGGTGAAGAATGACGATGATCAGGTGAGGGAGGGGAGAGGGTGAGGAACAACGATGATCAGGTGAGGGAGGGGGAGAGGGTGAGGAACGATGATGATCAGGTGAGGGAGGGGAGAGGGTGAGGAACGACAATGATCAGGTGAGGAGGGGAGAGGGTGAGGAATGACAATGATCAGGTGAGGGAGGGGAGAGGGTGAGGAATGATAATGATCAGGTGAGGGAGGGAGAGGGTGAGGGAGGGGAGAGGGTGAGGAACGATGATGATCAGGTGAGGGAGGGGAGAGGGTGAGGAACGATGATGATCAGGTGAGGGAGGGGAGAGAGTGAGGAATGACAATGATCAGGTGAGGGAGGGGTAGGGTGAGGAACGACGATGATCAGATGAAGGAGGGGAGAGGGTGAGGAACGACGATGATCAGATGAAGGAGGGGAGAGGGTGAGAAACGACGATGATCAGGTGAGGGACGGGGAGAGGACAAGGAAAGACGGTGATCTGACGACGTGTAGGAAGTTTGAAACATTCTTTCTCTGAGCCCCTCAGTTACCTGGTCGTCAACTCGAATAGCCAGATTAATCAGGTCATCCAGACTCTCCTGGTCGTCCCGCACAGCGATCTCATGCCGGACGCCTGTGTTCAGTCCACACTGGAAGGCAGTGATGAGATCTCTCATTCCATCCCATCTCTACTGCAAGGGTACGGAATTTGACTGCACAGGCTCTCACCGTTCCTCTGCCTTGACGCAGGTCCAAGAGTCGGTGGGCAGCCTCCTGACCCCGGACAGGAAGATCAAAAACCCTCCTTAACTCCCCCATGAAATGTCGAAACGACTGGGCTGCGGGGTATCCTTGCTCCCGTAAAGCGTTGAACAGGCCGAGTGGAGGTCCGTCAAGAAGATTGACCATGTACGCCAGTTTTCGCGCATCATCACCAAAGCGTTCAGGCTGGGCTTGGAATGTCAGCTCGCTTTGGGTAATAAAATTCCTGCAGCCATCGGGATCACCAGAATATCTGCCTGGACATGGAATTCTCGGTTCCTGTATGGACGCAGGTGTCTGTGGGGTTCCGAATGTGGGAGTCGGCTCTGGTCCGGGTGTGGGAGCGGGAGCATTAGTAGCAGAGATTGTTGGGGAGCAGAAAAGGAGGACATGTGAGATGCTGGGAGTGGGACTGAGGTGGCCTGAGACTGCCGAATTGCGTTTGCAAGAAAGTTAATAGCTGTCAGCTGATGCTGGCTATTCACAGTAAGTTTGTGGACGGCAGCCGTGAGTGTGGAAATCACAGACATTTGTTCTAGGGCATCCATCTGTTCCTCCAAGTGAGACTGGGCTTGTCAGCACGAGATTATCTGCCTCATTGCCTCTGTAACTTCACTGAGAATAGATTCCATTGCCTGTAGCTTGTCTCCTACTTCAGCGGTCCCCAACCACTGGGCCGCAAACATGTGCTGCTGGGCCTCGAGGAAACGATATGATTTGGCGGTATGAGTCAGCTGCACCTTTCCTCATTCCCGTCACGCCCACTGTTGATCCATTTCGCATGCGAGGGCATTACCCGCGCATCATCCATGTAACTGCGGGAAGAAGATCAACTCCTCGAGCTTGCAAATGACGGTGGGCTGAAAAGTATGTTTGACATAACATCTCTGCCAGCATTCTGGATCAAAGTCAAGGCTGAATATCCTGAGATAGCCACGGAAGCACTGAAAACTTTGCTTCCATTTCCAACATATCTCTGCAATGAATGAAATGAAAACTATATTGCGGAATAGACTGGACATAAGGAACCCCATTCGAGTATCGCTGTCTGCCATCACCCCTCGATAGGACCATCTTGTTGCAGGGAAACAAGCCCAGGGCTCGCACTGATTCAGCGATACCGGTGTGTTGCAATGATTTTATATATTCGTACGGGGAAAATATGTGCTGTGTGTTTAATATCCAAACGTTACTTAAAATGTTACGATGCTATTGACTTATAAGTGACTTATATAACCATATAACAATTACAGCACGGAAACAGACGATCTCTGCCCTTCTAGTCCGTGCCGAACACTACTCTCACCTAGTCCCACCGACCTGCACTCAGCCTGTAACCCTCCATTCCTTTCCTGTCCATATACCTATCCAATTTTTCTTTAAATGATAATATCGAACCTGCCTCTACCACTTCTACTGGAAGTTTATTCCACACTTGCTTCAAGCTCCCCTGTCCTCCCCTGATAATTGACTTATCACTATATTCATGCGAGGAAAATATGCGCTGTGTGTTTAATATTAAATTCATTAGATGAACACTTTTAGAAATGAAATTGTGTGTATTAGCCACTGATCACCTACACAGTACTGTATTCCGGTCGTGATTAACACTGACCCCACTACCCACCCCTGACCCCCAACCCCTGAACCCCGACCCCCGACCAGAATCGCAAAAGACGATTTGTAGGAAAAAATGGGCATGTACACACATGCGCAAGTCACGCATGCGCACTGGTGCCCACGCAAGGCTTCATGGTCATTGTAGTCTTACTTTGGGTAAACCCAACGTATTTGACAGCTACTCTTGTCCATTGGCAACTCCACCCCACCCCACCCCCCAACCCAGTCAGCCGGTCCGCAAGAATATTGTCAATAATAAACCGGCCCGCGGTGCAAAAACGGTTGGGGACCGCTGTCCTACCTGGTCAGCTGCTCTCTCTCTGCTGGGTCCGTCTTTGTGTGGTTGAGACTTGCTGTCATTAGGTTCGGATATGGCCAAGTGCAGAGTGAGAGACACTGAAGCAGGTTGATGGTTCACAGATTTTAAGACGAACAGTGTTAAAGGGAAAATAAAACAATAAATGTCCGGCCAAACAGGGCCGTTAACTAAAACTCTCAAAAGGAAAATGAAGCCTACTCTGCAGCTGAAAAGAATAGCTAAACATTAAGCGAATACCGCTAGTCTTCAGAGTCAGTTGACTCGACAGTCCAATTCCTCAGGCAAGGCCGAATGCAAACAGGCAGCAAGGTGTTGCTGTGCTGTGTCCAAGTCTCGACAAGCACTACGACGACAAGTATGGGGTTAAACACTATCACAATGAAATAATAATTAGCTGACACGTGCATATTCACAAGCGCAATTGCCGTATCTACTGCGCTGCCAAATCCATGTATGTGACAGGGTTACAGGGAGATCGAGAAAGGAAAGGGAAGTGTTGGGAATTGACCAGGTAAATTTGAGGGCAGGGTGGAAGATGGAGCCCCGCATGGGTGCAGGAAGCAGCACCAATGCAGTCGTTGATGCAGCGTAGGAAAAGTTGGTGAGTGATACCAGTGTAGGCTTGAAACATAGACTGTTCAACGTAGCCAGCAAAAAGGCAGGCAGGGCTGAGACCCATACGGGCGCCCATGGCTACACCTTTTGTTTGAAGGAAATGGGAGGAGCCAAAGAAGAAATTATTGAGAGTGAGGCCTCACAGGAGGAGAGTGGTGACAGATGAGAACTGGTTAGGTCTGGTGTCCAGAAAGAAACGGAGAGCTTTCAGGCCTTCCTGGTGGGGGATGGAGGTGTGTAGGGACTGGTCATCCATAGTGAAAATAAGGCGAAGGGGGCCAGGGGACCTGAAATGATTGAGAAGGTCCAGAGCTTGTGAAGTGCCACATTTGTAGGTAGGAAGGGACTGGACCAGGGGGGATAAAACTGATCGAGGTATGAAGATATGAGTTCAGTGGGGTGGGAACAAGCTGAAATAATGGGTCTACCTGGACAAACGGGTTTTTGCATCTTGGGTAGGAAGTAGAAATGGGAGGTGGGGGTGGAGGAACTATGAGGGTGGTGGCGGTGGATAGGAGATCCCCAGAGTTAAAAAGGTCTATGAAGGTTTGGGAGACAATGGCCTGGTGTTCCTTCATGTAGTCCTGTTCAAGAGGTAAGCAAGAGGAGGTGTCTGACAGTTATCGCCAGGCCTCAGCAAGATAGGGGTCAGTCTGCCAGACTACTACAGCACCCACCACCCCCCCACCCCCACATCTGCGGGTTTGATGGTAAGGTTAGGATTAATGCGGAGGAGCACGTTTGGAAGGAGAGAGATTGGACTTGGAGAGAGGAGTATTGAAGTCGAGACGGTTGATGTTCTGTCAGCGGTTGGCAATGAAAAGCTCCAGAGCAGGCAGAAGACCAGGGTGAGGTGTCCAGGAAGAGGAGGAGGGTTGAGGACGGGAGAAGGGGTCATCGGTGCGGAGTGGAGAGTCCTTGCCAAAGAAGTGGGCTCGGAGATGGAGGCGGCGGGAGAGGAGCTCAGCGTCGCGGCAAGTGGCAACCCACTCCCTAACGTCTTTGGTCTCCCTGGGACTACGTCGCTTGTGGAAAGCTCCTACTTTACCAGAGGCTGTGTGCAGCCTGGAATACACTGGCTGAGGTGGTGATGGAGCGAGAGAATCACACTTTGAAGAAGGTGAACATTTAAATCTCCAAGGCATTGAAGACAATGGACCAAGTGCTGGCACATGGGATTATTATAGAGCAGTACCGATGGCTGGCCGAGGGTCTCTGACACTCAAGTTATTTTATCACATATACATTGAAACATACAGTAAAATGCATCATTTGGTCATTTGCATTAATAAGTAACACAAGATCTGCCTCCATGTAACCTCTAGTCACTTCAACATCCACCCCTTCACAAAGGTACAAATTATAAAGTACTCAAGCCTGCAATTATCTTTCCAAGCCGCTGTACCTTTCGTACCCCTACGCTGTTCCTACCCCTGTAAGCCCCAGCAAGTACAACTGATGGTCCATCCCCAGATACCACTCCCCACTCCCCATCTCACTTGGCCTTTTCATGCAACCATCCCTGTCCTCTTACTTCGCACCATACGGGGGTGGGGGGTGTGCTCAATCAGATGTTATGGGTGAAACAATAATTCCCTTCTACTCCTTTCAATGGAGTGCAGTGGATTTAATGCTCACCAGAGTGGTCTCCTCTGTGGTGGAGAAACCACACACCGATTGGTGCTCACTTTGCGAAGGCCCTGTGCTCAGTCTCCAGAGGTGACCCTGAGCTTCCTGTTCCCTGTCATTTTAACTCTCTGCCTTCTGCCCACCCCCACCCCTGTTGACCCCTGCACTGCCTCTATGAGCCTGAGGAACAACACTTCCCCAATTACAAGTTCAGCAAGTTCAAATTTTTTTGCTATATCAAAACAAAATATTTTCCGGTTAACAACCTCTCAATAACCATTATGCCCTCCAGCTCATCAAATCCTGTTTCTCTGACTCCACCACCCTGTACCACTGTAAATGTAAACCTTCAGAGCCTCGTTCTTCATCTTGATTTTTATGTCTCCTCAAGCCAGCAAAGCCCTTTTGTGAACTCTCCCCCCCAATGCACTCATCCATATCCCTGCAACCCCTTCAATACAAAGATGTCTCGATAAGCCTCGTCAGTCTACTCCGCCCCATCTCTGTACTCTTCCCCATCTCTGCAAGCCCATACAACACACGACACCCACCCTGCAGAGCCAATGAGATTTCCTATGTCTGTAATTGCCCCATTCCCTAAGCCCCTCAATCCCAGTAAGTCCCCCAGCCCCCTATAGACCTTCTCATCTCTGCAACCCACCCTGGCACCTACACCCCTCTTCTGTGTAACCCGCTTTGCCCTTTACATCCTGCCCTATTTCTGTAAACTCTTCCGATGCTTGGACTTCTTTCTATCTCTGTAAACTCCGTCTGGACTCTGTACTCCTCTGCCAAGTACCCATCCGGTTAATCCTCTCCCACCACAGCCCGTAGCCTTCAATGGAGTTAGGGTCAGGTTTCATACCACCGACCTAGTTTCACAGCACCTGTACATTGCAATAAATAAGTAATGCAAAAAAGAGTGAAAAAAGTGAGATACTGTTCATGGATTCATGGACCAATCAGAAATCCGATGGTGGGGAAGAAACTGTTCCTTAACACTGAGTGTGAGCCTTCAGGCTTCCATCCCTCCTCCCTGATGCTAACAACGAGAAGAGGGCATGTCCTGGGTGATGGGGGTCCCTAGTGACAGATGCTGCCACTTTTGAGGCATGGCCTTTTGAAGTTGTCCTCGATGGTGGGGAGGCTGGTGCCCACGACAGATCGGCATCGTCTGCATTGTCCCAAATCCACTCCCGGTTTTCCCCAGCTCTCCCTCCAGCCCTCAGCCCCTTCCTCTCCGAACCCACTGGTGACCAGGCTCCTGCTGCCCTGCTGAATCGCTCCATCTTGTGTTCTTTGTGACCACTTGAACTCTATTGGGCTGACTGAGGGATTCACCGTGTTTTCAACATCGAAAAGTTCAAAGTGAGATTGATTATCAGAGTACATACGGGTCACCACACACAACCCTGAGATCCTTTTTCCTGTGGGCATAATGATCAAGTTTATAGAACAGTAACTGTAAACAGGATCAATTGGACAACAAACTGTGCAAATTTAACTATGAATAAATAGCAATAAATAACAAATCTGAAATAGGAAGCTAAAGAGTGCTGAAAGTGGAACCACGGGTTGTGGGAACACCAGTTTCGTTA
The DNA here is from genome assembly GCF_030028105.1 of Mobula birostris. Classification (NCBI taxonomy): domain Eukaryota; kingdom Metazoa; phylum Chordata; class Chondrichthyes; order Myliobatiformes; family Myliobatidae; genus Mobula; species Mobula birostris. The sequence goes on from NC_092374.1 coordinate 2,176,322, forward strand.
TCAGTGGAGTTGGGCAATCCATGTGTTCGACAGCAACCTGTTAATCAGGATGACAATCAAGATTTTAAAGGCAGAGTTTCGTGACAGTTTATGAAGAAGAGCTTTGACCAGTGGACAATTGGCATATGGAATTGATTAGCAAGAGCAAATTAAAGGAAGGCAGGGGCAGAGTCCCAGAAACAAATAAAAACTACAGCATAATACAGGTGACCAGAACTGAGCACAGTACTCCAAGTGGGGTCTGACCAGGGTCCTATATAGCTGTAACATTACCTCTCAGCTCCTAAATGCCATCCCACAGTTGATGAAGGCCAGTGAACCGTACGCCTTCTTAACCACAGAGTCAACCTGCGTAGCGATTTGAGTGTCCTATGGACTCAGACCCCAAGATCCCTCTGATCCTCCACACTGCCAAGAGTCTTACCATTAATGCTATATTCCGCCATCCTATTTGACCTACCAGAATGAACCACCTCACACTTATCTGGGTTGAACTCCATCTGCCATTCTCAGCCCAGTTTTGCATTGTATTCTTGTCCCGCTGTAATGTCTGACAGCCCTCCACACTATCCACAACACCTCCAACCTTTGTGTCATCAGCAAACTTACTAAACCATCCCTCCACTTCCCCATCCAGTTCATTTATAAAAATCACAAAGAGTTGGGGTCCCAGAACAGATCCCTGAGGCACACCACTGGTCATTGACCTTCATGCAGAATATGACCCGTCTACAACTTTCAGTGGGCAATTCAATTCTGGATCCACAAAGCAAGGGTCCCTTGGATCCCATACCTTTTTACTTTCTCAATAAGTCTTGCATGGGGTACCTTATCAAAAATCTTGCTGAAATACACATACACTACATCTACATCTACTGCTCTACCTCCAAAAATTCAATCAGGCTGATAAGGCACGACCTGCCTTTGACAAAGCCATGCTGACTATTCCTAATCATATTATACCTCTCCAAATGTTCACAAATCCTGCCGCTCAGGATCTTCTCCGTCAACTTACCAACCACTGAAGTAAGACTCACTGGTCTATAATTTCCTGGGCTATCTCTACTCCCTTTCTTGAATAAGGGAACAACATCTGCAACCCTCCGATCCTCCGGAACCTCTCCCATCCCCATTGATGATGCAAAGATCATTGACAGAGGCTCAGCACAGTAGCCTGGGGTACGTCTTGTCTGGTCCCGGAGACTTATCCAACAAGCTGTTTTCCAAAAGCTCCAGCACATCCTCTTTCTTAATGACTACATGCTCAAGCTTTTCAGTGCACTGTAATTCATCCCTACAATCGTCAAGATCCTTTTCCGTAGTGAATACTGAAGCAAAGTATTCATTAAGTACCTCTGTTATCTGCTCCGGTTCCATGCACACTTTTCCACTGTCACACTTGATTGGCCCTATTCTCTCACATCTTATCCTCTTGCTCTTCACATACTTGTAGAATGCTGTGGGGTTTTCTTTAATCCTGTTTGTCAAGGCCTTCTCATGGCCCCTTCTGGCTCTCCTATTTTCATTCTTAGGCCTCTTCCTGCTAGCCTTACAATCTTCCAGATTTCTATCATTACCTAGTTTTTTGAACCTTTCGTAAGCTTTTCTTTTCTTCTTGACTAGATTTTCAACAACCTTTGTACACCATGGTTCCTGTACCCTACCATCCTTTCCCTGTCTCATTGGAACGTACCTAGTCAGAACTCCATGCAAATATCCCCTGATCATTTGCCATATTTCTGCCGTATGTTTCCCTGAGAACATCTGTTCCCAATTTTTGTTTTCAAGTTCTTGCCTGATAACCTTCATATTTCCCCTTACTCCAATTAAATGTTTCCCTAACTTGTCTGATCCTATCCCTCTCCAATGCTATGGTAAAGATAGAATTGTGATCACTATCTCCAAAATGCTCTCCCACTGAGAGATCTGACACCTGACCAGGTTCATTTCCCAAAACCAGATCAAGTACAGCCTCTCCTCTTGTAGGCTTATCTACATATTGTGTCAAGAAACCTTCTTGAACACACCTAACAAACTTCACCCCATCTAAACCCCTCGCTCTAGACACATCGATATTTTGGAAATTAAAATCTCTCACCACAACAACCCTGTTATTATTACAACTTTGCAGAATCTATCTCCCTATCTGTTACTATAGGGCAGTCTATAAAAAACACCCAGTAGAGTTATTGACCTCTTCCTGTTTCTAACTTCCACCCACAGAGACTCCGTAGACAATCCCTCCATGACTTCCTCCTTTTCTGCAGCCGTGACACTATCTCTGATCAGCAGTACCATGCCCCCACCTCTTTTGCCCCCCTCCCTGTCCTTTCTGAAACATCTAAAGCCTGGCACTCGAAGTAACCATTCCTGCCCCTGACCATCCAAGTCTCTGTAATGGTCACAACGTCATAGCTCCAAGTACTGATCCACGCTCTAAGCTCATCCGCTTTGTTCATGATGCTTCTTGTACTAAAATAGACACATCACAAACCATCGATATGAGCTTATACCTTCTCTATCACCGGCCTATCCTCCCCTTCGCACTGTCTCCAAGCTTTCTCTATTTGTGAGCCAACCTCCCCTTCCTCTGTCTCTTCAGTTCAGCTCCCACCCCTCAGCAATTCTAGTTTAAACTCTCCCCAATTGCCTTAGCAAGCCTCCCCGCCAGGATATTAGTGCCCCTGGGATTCAAGTGCAACCCGTCATTTTTGTACAGGTCACACCTGCCCCAAAAGAGGTCCCAATGATCCAGAAATCTGAATCCCTGCCCCCTGCTCCAATCTCTCAGCCACACATTTATCCACCACCTCATTCCACTCCTACTCTCACTGTCGTGTGGCACTGGCAGTAATCCCTAGATTACTACCTTTGAGGTCCTGCTTCTCAATTTCCTTCCTAACTCCCTGTTGTCTGTTTTCAGGGCCTCCTCCCTTTCCCTACCTATGTCATTGGTACCAATATGTACCACGACCTCTGGCTGTTCCCCTTCCCACTTCAGGATATCGTGGACACGATCAGAAACATCCTGGATCCTGGCACCTGGGAAGCAAACTACCATCCGAGTTTCTTTCCTGCATCCACAGAATTGCCTGTCTGACCCCCTAACTATAGAGTCCCCTATCACTGCTGCCATCCTCTTCCTTTCCCTACACTTCTGAGCCACAGGTCCGGACTCTGTGCCAGAGGCGCGGCCACTGTTGCTTCCCCCAGGTAGGCCATCCCCCCCCAACAGTACTCAAGCAGGAGTACTTATTGTTAAAGGGGGACAGCCACAGGGATACTCTCTAGTATATGACTCCTGCCCTTCCCTCCTCGGACTATAACCCACTTACGTCTCCCGAGGCCCCGGCGTGACTACCTGCCTATAGCTCCTTTCTATCACCTCCTCATTCTCCCTGACCAGATGAAAGTCATCGAGCTGCATCTCCAGTTCCCTAACGCAGTCTGAAAGGAGCTGCAGCTCGACGCACCTGATACAGATGTGGCCGTCCGGGAGGCTGGGAGTCTCCCGGACTTCCCACATCTGACACCCAGTACAGAACACCGGCCTCACTGACATACTTCCTGTTTCTATTCCTCACAGGTAACCTATCATTGAGGGAGAGGTTGTTTTCTTGACACCACTGTGTCAGGGTGATGACTTCTTCTCTGTAGGCTGCCTCATTATTATTTGAGATTAAGTCAATCAGTGTAGTATCATCAGCAAATTTAATTAGCAAATTGGAGCTGTGGGTGGTGACACAGACATGGGTATACAGAGAGAAAGTAAAGGGGGGGGGGTTTAGTACACAGCCCTGAGGGGCTCCTGTGTTGAGCTTCAGAGGGGCAGAGGTGAGGGAGCCCACTCTTACCACCTGCTGGCGATCTGACAGGAAGTCCAGGCTCCAGCCGCACAAGGCAGGGTGAAGGCTGAGGTCTCTGAGCTTCCTGTCGAGTCTGGATGGAATTATGAGTTGAACTGTAGTCCAAGAACAGCATTCTCACACAAGCATCCTTCTCCAGATGTGTAAGGATGGTATGTAGAGCTGTGGCTATTGCATCGTCTGTCGATCAGTTGCGTCGGTAGGTGAATTGTAGGGCGTCCAGTTTGGGTGGTAACAAGCTGCAGATGTAGTCCTCGACCAGCCTCTCAAAGCATTTGCTGATTATTGAGGTGAGTGCGACAGGACACCAGTCATTCAGACAGTTTACCTTGGTCTTTTATAGCTACAGGGACAACGGTTTCAAAGGTTTTAAAGGTACATTTAATGTCAGGGAAATGTATTTTTTTATTAAGTGCAATCGTGAACAATAGCCAGATCAGAACTGCTGATCAAGTCAACTAGTTTCCAAAGAGACTCTGATAGGCCAATCAGATGGTTCACTGCTGCTCAGCAATAGAACACAAAATAATCATATGTACAATTAAGAAACATTCAAAAAATAGTAGAAATACTGGAGTCATGATGATCATGATGAGGTCTGCTGGAGAGAGACATTTATACACGTGCTGTCCTCCATATTTCAAAGAGATTGAAGGATAAGGTTGCAGGGTGACAAAACGTGGCAGGAACACTTGGAACTAAAAACTAATCCCTACTGGGAGAAAACAGCACCTGTTCTTTCCGCACTGTTCTCCAGCAGTTTAAGGATGAAGTCCAGCCGGAACATAACTCACAAGTGCTCTTGAAAGTTGAGTATTAACCCTACCTACCAACAACCAAGCATTGCCATCCTGGTCCCCTTCGTGATAGCTTATGAAGAAGCATGTGACTTCCCTCCCAGAGATGATAGGTGTTTGTGCACTCGACTCTTGAAGGCTTGGACCCCATCGTCACAGATGTTTCCAACCACAGCATCTGGAAGGCTGTTCCAAATTCTGATAGCACAGTGAAGGTTGCTTCTATCCAGTGTGTGGGTTCTCGCATCAGGCATAGAAACAGCATGAGCAGGCATAGATAAACTTGATCGTGTGGTGTGCTGTCTCTCATAACATGAAGGCAGCATGGCGCAAATGTCTGCAGGGCTGTGGCTGGTGTGCATTTTGTAGCTGCACAACCTGTCATCTGTGGTGCAAGCTACTGATGGCGACTTCTCATGAGCTGTGGCTTCATCTACACCTATAATCCTGAGAGCCTTTCTTTGAATGGAATCAAGCTGGCTGAGGACACTCTGTGAGGCTTTCATCCATGATAAGCAGGCATACTCCATGATACTTCGAACCTGGGCTTTGTAAACCGTGGCTCTGCCCTCTTTGTCTAGTTTGGATGCTGCTTTCCGCAGAGCTCCAAGCCTTCGTCCAGCATTGTTTGAAATAGTGGAAAGGTGTTTATCCCACACCAACTTGCTGTCACTATTAACACCGAGGATTACTAGCTCCTTCTTTAAATCCAGCTTGCAGTTCCCAAAATACAGGTCGGGGTTAGATGGATTCCTCTTCTTAGATATCACCATCGTCTTGCACTCAAAGGTGACATTCCGGTCGTCTGCCCAGGCTTTCATCCTGTCGAGATCCCCATTCAGGCCTGCTGCCGCTGTATTACTCTCTCCTGCTCTAATAGTGTGGAGTCGTCAGCGTACAGGTATAGCTCGTTACTGCATACATCAACCAAGTCGTCAATAAAGATGGAAAACAGAAGTGGCCCAAGTATTGAACCCTGTGGTACAGATGCGTTGATGGTTGAAGAATCAGGAGCCTGACCAGAGATAACAACTTTGATGGTCCGTCCGTAAAGGTAGCTCTGCAGCCATCTCAGCAGCTTTCCAGATATTCCTTTGGATCTCAGCTTAACACAGAGTCCATTATACCAGACCCTGTCACATGCTCCTTTGATATCCAGGGCTATGACACACACTTCTCCACCTTTGTCTAAGAAGGTGTTCCACGTTTGAGATAAGGTGGTGAGGAGATCGGCTGTACTGTGATCAGCTCTAAGTCCATACTGCCTACTTGAAACTCAGTTGTTACAGAGTAGGTAGTTCTGAGCTTGTTTGTGGACTGCTGCTTCCATTACCTTGCTGATGACACTGAGTAAGGATAAGGGCTGTAATTTGTAGGATCAGCTCTGGATTCCGGCTCGTGTACTGGTGTTACTGATGCTGTTTTCCATTGTTCTGGGAATACACCACTCGAGAGGCATAGCGTGGAATACAATATACATCCTGAAATGCTTTTTCTTCACAACCATCCACGAAAACAGAGGAGTGCCCCAAAGATTGAATGACAGTTAAATGTTGGAACCCCAAAGTCCCCCCCAGCTCCTCCCTCCCGTGCATAAGCGGCCACAAGCAACGATCCCGCCTCCCCCCACCAGCATAAAAAAGCATCCGCACTGTCACCGAGCACTCAAGCGTGAGCAAAGCAACGGCAAAGACACAGACTTGCAGAACCCCAAAGACTACTTGTTCACCCGGTCTTCGACATACCACAGGCTCTCTCTCCCCCAGTAAGGGTGAAAGAGATATCTCCATTTCACAGTGAGAGGGGAGACATAACAAACAACTCACTGGTTTATGATGTTAAAAGTCCATTGCATGGCTTTTCCTGAGCTCTGTGTCCAAAGATCTCGGGTCTCTGGGCACACAGGCTTGGATCCTTCATCTCCAACAACACACCAATCTGCCCGGACACTGTCCTTTGATCCACCCATCTCCAGAGCCACGAAAACTCAGTCCTCCGAAGGCGAGCAGAGCTCTTTGGCCGAGCCATTGGCGTGCCGAACAACGGCTGGTTGTGAAACCCTGAGAACAGCTCCCATTCCCGCAAAGAACCATAGTCAGTATGTAATTCCAGGGCAGAGTCTTCAAAAGAACCCTGAAAGGGAAAATGTGTGACCTAACAGAGGAAAGTCACAACAGTCAGCTTTCGGTCACTGAGTCTGACTAGACGACTCTGAAGGCAAAGGGGGGAGAAGAGACACTCTGTGGTGATGGAGAATTTGTTAGTTAGGGGAATGGACAGGATTTAAAACACTCTTCTATTTGAAGTCAGCGAGGGGGTGTGTGTTTGGCCCTGAATCAGGGGTTAAAGGTGAGGAGGGTTTGTGCAGCACCGGACAGGTGGTAATCCTCTCTGACATCCGCACCCATATCCAGTCCACCCCCTGACAAGCCCCTTTTCCCCTACCTGGGCAGGTGGTAATCCTCTCTGACATCCAGACCCATATCCAATCCACCCCCTGACAAGACCCTCTTCCCCTACCTGGGCTCCGTCGGTGCGGTGCGTTCAGAAATAATCCCGATACGGTGCAGGGCACATCCTCAGGGTTATGAGCATCTATTCTCATTTCAGTGCCATCTGGAGCAGCTGGAGATGCTGAGGGTGGCTTCAGGGTTATTTTGAGGGGCAATACTGTACCATGCCCTGGTCTACAGGTCACCCAAGGTGCCATGACTTCAGGAGTTCGGGCATATTGGGAAGAATATTCAGGAACGTTAGGAGGAGGAGGAGGAGGAGGATGGATCTCCAGCTAAGACTCTGTGTGCAGAGCTCCCCCCACCCCCAGAGCTGGAGGATAGCCCTGTTGTGCGGGGGCCCTCTGCTGGGGAGACATCTGCGGAACGCGGGGCCTCCAGGCCGGTGAGTGGTGCCAGTGGGGGGGAGCTGAACCTTTGGAATTGTGCACTCAGTGTGCCCACTCCCTGGGGAGGGGCGAAGCCCGGTGGGACAGGGGTCGCCTGTGGGTACCAGGTCACCAGGGGGATTGCTCTCCCAAATTGTTGCCTCAATTGAGGCCATGCCCAGCCAAGGAGCATGCAGACCTCGAGGGGAGCCGATGTAGGCCAGTGTGGAAGGAAAATACTAAGACCTCGTGAGAGATGTTAAGGGGTTAATACTGTGAATTCAAAAGCTATATTCATTTATCTGACTAATGTACATTGCGTAACTAAAATGTGCGCTGTAGACAGGATGTAGAAATAACTATATCTGTTCTTCTTTGTTCTAAAAATTATCACGTGTCTGTGGTTGAGCAAGCCTGGTATAGTTCCCTGTGAACCAACGCTCAAGTAACTGAATAACTTCTCTATTGTGCAGCTTCGCTATTCTCTACAATTGTAGTTCAGGTTCCTCCTTACAGCTTCCAGTGCTTCTTGTCACGTACGTTTGGGGTATAAATAAGAGTGTACTCTATTTTTAAGCAGAGGCCCAAGATCCCGCATTTAGCTGCTTGGGCTCTCCATGATATCATGTAAATCAAATCCTTTAGTCTGAAACAACTCTCTGAGCCGCCCTGTCCGATGCTCCTGTGATTTATCCGCAACACCCAGCATCGCCATCCCAAGCAGCCAGGCAGAGGGGTACGTGTCCCAAGGGCCCAGGAGGAAGGGGGCTCTCTGAGTGTTTGCAGGGTAGGAGGGTAGGTGGTGAGGGCGTAGAGCTGGGTTTGTCCCAACAAGCTTGTGCCTGGGGTGTAGCAGGTTCTCTGGATCCAGAGGTGGGGGTGGGGGGCTTCCTCTGTCACTGGCCCCAGGGATGGAGTAGAGCCCGTAGTCAGGTCTACAGTGAGGGTGAGGAGTGAGGTAGTCACATCGGGTGCAGATGACGACTGCCTGGAGGGGGATGAGAGCATTTTACCCCATGACGGGGAAAAAGGGGAATTCTTTTGAAGACAAGATGGCCGACTTCCTCGAACCCTGCACCGAGTCTCAGCCCGGCTCTCTGGAGGAGATCCTGCAGATCGTGCGGGATTATTAGAGGAAACCTTTCAAGGCCCAGTTGGCCCCTGATCGATGGTCAGGTCCGGGAGGGGTCGATCTGCATGATCCTCCAAAAGAAAGGGAGGGCAGCTGAGGTTGTATACAGGCCTCCAAACAGCAGCCGGGATATGGATTACAAATCACAGCAGCAGATAAAAAAGGACCCTAATGACAATTGTATACAGGCCTCCAAACAGCAGCCGAGAGGTGGTAAGAGAGCTTAAGGTTAAGGAACCCTTAGGGAACAGTGATCAGAATATGATTGAGTTCACTTTGAAATTTGAGAAGGAGAGACTAAATTCCAATGTGTTGGTATTTCAGTGGAATAAAGGAAATTACAATGGCATGAGAGGGGAACTGGCCGGTTGACTGGAAAGGGACATTAGCAAGAAGGACAGCAGAGCAGCAATGGCTGGAGTTTCTGCAAAAAATGAGGGGAGTGCAAGACGGATATATTCCAAATAAGAAGAAATTTTCAAAGGGAAGAAGGACACTACTGTGGCTGACGAGTGAAGTCAGAGCCAAAATAAAAGCAAAAGAGAGGGCATACAAGGAAGCTACTTCATTCCACTGAAATAGCAGGAAGACAGAGGATTGGGAAGCTTCTAAAATCTTGCAGAAGGAAACTAAGCAGGTCATTAGGAAGGAAAAGATGAATTATGAAAGGAAGCTGGCGACTAATATCAAACAAGATACTAGAAGTTTTTTTGAAGTATATAAAGGGTGAAGGAGAGTTGAGGGTAGAACCAATATAGGACCAATAGAAAATGACGCTGGAGATATTGTAATGAGAGACCCAGAGATGGCAGAAGAACTGAATGTGTATTTTGCATCAGTCTTCACAGTAGAAGACATCTGCAATATACCAGACATTCAAGAGTGTCAGGGAAGTGAAGTTTGTGCAGTGAAAATTATGACTGAGAAGGTGATCAGGAAGCCTAATGGTCTGAGGGTGGATAAATCTCCTGGACCTGATGGAATGCACCCTCAGGTTCTGAAGAAAGTAACTGGAGAGATTGCGGAGGCATAAACGATGATCTTCCAAGAATCGATAGATTCTGGCATTGTACCAGATGACCAGAAAATTGCAAATGTTACTCCGCTATTTAAGAAGGGTGGAAGGCAGTAGAAGGCAAACTATAGAACAGTGAGCCTGACATCAGTAGTTGGGAAGTTGTTGGAATCAATTGTTAGGGATGAGATTATGGAGTACCTGGAGGCACATGACAAGATAGGCCAAAGCCAGCATGGTTTCCTGAGGTATCGAATATAAGAGCAGGGATATGATGTTGAGGCTCTATAAGGCACTCGTGAGACCACACGGAGTATTGTGTGCAATTTTGGGCTCCTTATTTTAGAAAGGATATACTGACATTGGAGAGAGTTCAGAGAAGATTCACGAGAATGATTCCAGGAATGAAAGGGTTACCGTATGAGGAACGTCTGGCAGCTCTTGGGCTGTATTCCCTGGAGTTCAGGAGAATGAGGGGGTGGGGGGATCTCATAGAAACATTCCAAATGTTAAAAGGCCTGAACAGATTAGATACGGCAAAGTTATTTCCCATGGTAAGGGATTCTAGGACAAGAGGGCACGAATTCAGGATTGAAGGATGTCCATTTAGAATGGAGATGCAGAGAAATTACTTTAGTCAGAGGATGGTAAATCTGTGGAATTTGTTGCCAAGAGCAGCTGTGGAGGCCAAGTCATTGGGTGTATTTAAGGCAGAGATAGATAGGTTCTTGATTAGCCAGGGCATCAGAGGGTATGGGAAGAAGTGGGGATGACTGGAAGAATTGGATCAGCTCATAACCGAATGGCAGAGCAGACATGATGGGCCAAATGGCCTACTTCTGCTCCTATATCTTATGGTCTTATGATCAGGACACTGGTGTTCAGTACAATTCCGGTAATTCGGCACAGCAGACAGTGTGACGTTATTACGGATCGGGACACCAGTGTTCAGTACCTTTCCGGAAACTTGGATCAGCAGTCAGTGTGACGTTATTACGGATCGGGACGCTGGTGTTCAGTACAATTCCGGTAATTTGCATCAGCAGGCAGTGTGACAAATCTCTCTACGCAGGTGTGTTTCCCCTGTACATTGGGGACCTGGGGTGAAGAAGTTGCATCGGGCAGTCCCGTATAACAGATTCCTGACCAGGTTCATTTCCCAATACCACATCTTTGGGGACCTGGGGTGAGGGGGTTGCTTCGGACAGTTCTGAATAACGGATTCCTGAGCGGGTTCACTGACACCCCGTCCAGCTGTCCATTCTGTGGCCGCGAGGAGTCAGTGTACCACTCGTACACGGAGTGCGAGAGGTTGCAGCCGCTCTTTGAGTTTCTCAAGGGGCTGCTCCTGGGGTTCTGGCTGCACTTTGGCCCCGCGCTCCTCGTCTACAGGCACCCGGTACGGAAGGGGGTAGGCAAGAGGAGGATCTCCTGGTGAGCTTGGTCCTGGGCCTGGCCAAGATGGCCATTCACAGCTCTGGGTGGCGGAAGTTGGAGGGTACTGCCGGGGCCGACTGACTGCCTCTTTTCCGAGGATACATCCGTGCCCGGCTGTCCTTGGAGAGGGAGCACACGGTCGCGGTCACATTGGGGGACATCGTGAGCAGTGCCCCCCGAGGTATTGACTGCTTTATAGACGGTAGTAAACATATTTTAATTTGAGTGTACTTACTGTTTTTGTAAATATTGATTGTGTGTACCCTTGTGTATATTTGTTGTAAATAAACTTGATCCCACGTCTTTTACTTTCTGAAGGAGACTTGCATGGGGAACCTTATCAAATGCCTCACTGAAATCCATATACACTACATCCACTGCTCTACCTTCATCAATTTGTTTTGTTACATCCTCAAAGAATTCAATCAGGCTCGTAAGGCACAACCTGCCCTTGACAAAGCCAAGCTGACTATCCCTAATCAGATTCGGTCTCTCCAAGTGCTCATAAGCCCTGCCTCTCAGGACCTTCTCCAACAACTTGCTCACTGCTGAAGTAAGACTCTCAGGTATGATGTTGTGGCCATCACAGAATGGTGGTTGAAGGATGATTGTAGTTGGGGGCTGAATGTCCCAAGTTACACATTATATCGGAGGGATAGGAAGGTAGGCGGAGGGCTGGGAAGGTAGGCTGAGGGATAGGAAAGTAGGCTGAGGGATGGTGTGGCTCTACTGGTGTAGAATGGCCTCAAGTTTGTAGAAAGATGTCACACTGGATCGGAAGATGTTGAATCCTTGTGGGTTGAGTTAAGAAACTGCAAGAGTAAAAGGGCGTTCATTTCCTATTGGGTCAGGTGTCAGATCTCTTGGTGGGAAAGCATTTTGGAGGTGTGGATAGTGTGGACGGATGTCAGAGTTTACAGTGGGACATTGATGGGATGCAGAACTGAGCTGAGAAATGGCAGATGGACTTCAACCCAGATAAGTGTGAAGTGGTTCATTTTGGTAGGTTAAATTTGAAGACAGAATATAATACGAATTGTAAGACTCTTTCCAGTGTGGAGGATCTTAGAGGTCTTGGGGTCCGTGTCCATTGGACATTCAAAGCTGCTGCGCAGGTCTAAACTGTTGTTAAGAAGGCGTATGGTGTGTTGGCATTCATCAACCACGGGACTGAGTTTAAGAGTCATGAGGGAGGACTTTGGTCAGACCCCACTAGGAAGGATGTGGATACTATAGAGAGAGTTCACAGGTTTTCAAGGCCGTTGCCTGGATTGGAGGGCGTACCTTATGACAGGGGACCTCAAACTTTTGCGCACCGCAGACCGGTTTAATATTGACAATATTCTTGCGGACCGGCCGATGGGGAGGGTGGGTGTTCAAGTTCAACAGGGCGTGACAGGGAATGAGGAAAGGTGCAGCTGACTCATATCGTTTCATATCAACAAATCATATCATTTCCTCGTCACCCAGTGGCACATGCCCGGTGGTTAGGGACCACTGCCTTATGAGAATAGGTTGAGTGAACTTGGCCTTTACTCCTTGGAGTGACAGAGGATGAGAAGTGACCTGATAGAGGTGTATAAGATGATGAGAGGCATTGATCGTGTGGATAGTCAGAGGCTTTTTCCCAGGGCTGAAATGGCTTAAAGGAGGGGGCACAGTTTTAAGGTGCTGGGGAGCAGGTACAGAGGAGATGTCAGAGGTAAGTTTTTTCACACAGAGTGGTGAGTGCGTGGAATGGGTTGCCTGTGACAGTGGTGGAGGCGGAAACGATAGGGTCTTTTAAGAGCCTCTTAGATAGGTACATGAAGCTTGAAAAATAGAGGGCTATGCACTAGGGAAATTCAAGGCAGTCTCCAGAGTAGGTTACATGGTCGGTGCAACACTGTGGGCCAAATGGCCTGTAACATGCTGTAGATTTTTATGTTCTCATGAGGTACGCCCTCCAATCCAGGCAACATCCTTGTAAATCTCTACACCCTCTCTATAGTATCCACATCCTTCCTGTACAGGTTCATTTCCCAATAGCAGATCAAGTACAGCCTCTCCTCTAGCTGGCTTATCTACATATTGTATCTGGAAACCTTCCTGAACACACCTAACAAACTCCATCCCATCAAAACCTAAGCAGATGCCTATCAACATTAGGAACATTAAAATCTCCCATTACAACAGCCTTATTATTATTGCTCCATTCCACTACCCCTGATTAGCAATGCCACGCCCCACCTCTTTAGCCTCCCTCTCTGCTCTTTTTGAAACATCTAAAGCCCGGCACACTCAGCAGCCATTCCTGCCCGAGGCATCCCGGATTCGGCAGCACAGCAGATACAGCAATTGCGATCGTGAATATGCACGTGTCAGCTAATTATTTCATTGTGATCGTATTTGACTCCATTCATTCTTTCGTAGTGCTTGTTGAGACTTGGACACAGCACAGCAACGCTTCACTGCCTGTTTGCATTCAGCCTTGCTTGAGAAACTGGACTGTCGAGTCAACTGACTCTGAAGACTGGAAGTACTGGTCTAATGTTTAGTTGTTCTTTTCAGCCCCAGTGTAGGCTTTGTTTTCCATTTGAGAGTTTTAGTTAGCAGCCCTGTTTGGCCCAGTGCTTATTGTTTTCTTTTCCCTTTAACACTTTTCGCATGAAAGTCTGTGAACTATCGACCCTCTTCAGTCTCTCTCACTCCGTACTTGGGTCATATCCGGACTGGGTGACACTAAATCTCTGTAATGGGGACAACGTCGCAGTTCCACGTATTGCTCCACACTCTAAGTTCATCGGCCTTATTTATGACACTCCTTGCATTAAAATAGACACATCTCAAACCATCTGGCTGAGTGCATCTTTGTTCTATCATCTGTCTATCCTTCCTCACAAACTCCACACAAACTGTCTCTACTTGTGCACGTCTGCACTGTACCACGGGAAACCAAGACCAAATCAGCAATCAGGAAAGGTAAAACCTACCCTTCTTTCCTGTTTCTTTGGCCTCAGTCGAAGCCTCTTGAGTCAAAGCCTCTAAGTTCCCACTCTGACTCTAGCCCCCACTACAATAATGGCAGCTCCGCTAGACCCTGTCTCTCTTTTACAGTTTAAAAAATAAGAAAAAAAGTATGCAAGGGGAAAGAACTCACCACGTGCTCCAGTGAAGCTGTGTTTTTGTGGCACCACCCGTCAATGAGGGTCACTGGTCACTGTGGTACAGTCCCACTCTCACTGACCCATTGTTGTACAGACAAAAATGACATCCCTTGCATTCTTGTTATTTTATTTTCCGGAGAGGAGCTGAAGGGTCAGCCCCAGATAGGAGCTTGGCCTCATGGTATGCTGCCCTGTAAATCCCGTGTTGGCAGGACGTTTGTCCAGCTGCTGCTCCTGAACCGCAGGAATGGCGATTGGCCTCCGTACGGGGCATTTCCGACGGCTGGTGAACAGCAACTTTAGGAAGCTGGTCACACTGCCGGCAGTGACTGCACTCTTTGAACAACTGTGGTTACCACCCGGAGGGGCAGAAGGGGTGGAAAGGATGTGGGGGAGCCCCCGTGACTGTCCCCTCAACATACCGCTTTGGGTCACGTTGGGGTGGGAGAATGGCCCTCAGACAGACACATCACAGCTTTCCCCCTGAAGGAAGAAAAGGGAAGACAGGCAGAGTGATAGGGTTTTGGTATTGAATTGTAATCATGCTCTTCGGTGGCTGTTCACCAGATTTACAAATAACACATGGCCTTGCAAGGAGCCAGGGTCAGGGATATGTTGGCCGGCTGCAGGACAGTCTAGAGGGGCCCGGATCAGCTGGTGACTATGTTAGTACGAAGACGTGGGTAGAAAATGGGATGAGGTAGATGTGAACTTAAGGAGTTGGAAGCTAAACTAAAAGCAGGGCCCAGAAGGTTGTATATTAGGATTACTTGCCGTGCTACAGCAGGGAGGGATTTAGTTTCTTGAGTACCTGTTCCGGGGATGGTGAGACCTGTACAAGCAGGATGGGTTGCACCTGCTCAAGACCAGAGCCATTCCCCGATGCTGGTTGGGAAAATTTAAAGGGGAATGGCAGCGGGATGGGGACAGAGCAAGAATTCCGAGGAGGAAACAAAGATAGAGACAATGACGGAACTAAAATCAAGAAGGTTGGAGGGCAAGTGAGATCATGGGCGAGAGGCAAACTTTATAATAATGCTAAACTGACAGAATATTAAAGGAGCAAACTCAGAGGCATTCTGTCTTAGAGAGTCACAATCAGACTGATTTCTGTGATTTGGAATTGTGGAATTAAGTGTCAACATATTGAGGGGGAGCAATATCCTTGCAGGTAGGTTTGCTAGCATGGTTCGGGAGGGTTTAAACTAATTTGCGAGGGGGATGGGACCCAGAGTGATAGAGCAGTGAAAGAAGTGCATGGAGTAAAGCCAGATCTAACATATAGAGAGGCTTTGAGGAAAGAGAAGCAGAATAAACGGTGTAAAGACAGTAAGGTAGAAGGGCTGAAATGTGTGTACCTCAATGCAAGAAGCATCAGGAACAAAGGTGATGAACTGAGAGCTTGGATACATACATGGAATTATGATGTAGTGGCCATTACAGAGACTTGGCTGGCACCAGGGCAGGAATGGATTCTCAATATTCCTGGATTTCAGTGCTTTAAAAGGGATAGAGAGGGGGGAAAAGGGGAGGAGGGGTGGCATTACTGGTCAGGGATACTATTACAGCTACAGAAAGGATGGGTAATGTAGCAGGATCCTCTTTTGAGTCAGTATGGGTGGAAGTCAGGAACAGGAAGTGAACAGTTACTCTACTGGGGGTATTCTATAGGCCCCCTGGTAGCAGCAGAGATACAGAGCAGCAGATTGGGAGGCAGATTTTGGAAAGGTGCAAAAATAACAGGGTTGTTATCATGGGTGACTTTAACTTCCCTAATATTGATTGGCACCTGATTAGTTCCAAGGGTTTAGATGGGGCAGAGTTTGTTAAGTGTGTCCAGGATGGATTCCTGTCACAGTATGTTGACAGGCCGACTAGGGGGAATGCCATACTAGATCTAGTACCAGGTAATGAACCGGGTCAGGTCACAGATCTCTCAGTGGGTGAGCATCTTGGGGACAGTGACCACCGCTCCCTGGCCTTTATAATTATCATGGAAAAGGATAGAATCAGAGAGGACAGGAAAATTTTTAATTGGGGAAAGGCAAATTATGAGGCTATAAGGCTAGAACGTGCGGGTGTGAACTGGGATGATGTTTTTGCAGGGAAATGTACTATGAACATGTGGTCGATGTTTAGAGATCTCTTGCGGGATGTTAGGGATAAATTTGTCCTGGTGAGGAAGATAAAGAATGGTAGGGTGAAGGAACCATGGGTGACAAGTGAGGTGGAAAATCTAGTCAGGTGGAAGAAGGCAGCATACATGAGGTTGAGGAAGCAAGGATCAGATGGGTCTATTGAGGAATATAGAGAAGCAAGAAAGGAGCTTAAGAAGGGGCTGAGAAGAGCAAGAAGGGGGCATGAGAAGGCCTTGGCGAGTAGGGTAAAGGAAAACCCCAAGGCATTCTTCAATTATGTGAAGAAAAAAAGGATGACAGGAGTGAAGGTAGGACCGATTAGAGATAAAGGTGGGAAGATGTGCCTGGAGGCTGTGGAAGTGAGCGAGGTCCTCAATGAATATTTCTCTTCGGTATTCACCAGTGAGAGGGAACTTGATGATGGTGAGGACAATGTGAGTGAGGTTGATGTTCTGGAGCATGTTGATATTAAGGGAGAGGAGGTATTGGAGTTGTTAAAATACATTAGGATGGATAAGTCCCCGGGGCCTGACAGAATATTCCCCAGGCTGTTCCACGAGGTGAGAGAAGAGATTGCTGAGCCTCTGGCTAGGATCTTTATGTCCTCGTTGTCCACGGGAATGGTACCGGAGGATTGGAGGGAGGCGAATGTTGTCCCCTTGTTCAAAAAAGGTAGTAGGGATAGTCCGGGTAATTATAGACCAGTGAGCCTTACGTCTGCGGTGGGAAAGCTGTTGGAAAAGATTCTTAGAGATAGGATCTATAGACATTTAGAGAATTATGGTCTGACCAGGGACAGTCAGCATGGCTTTGTGAAGGGCTGATCGTGTCCAGCAAGCCTGATAGAGTTCTTTGAGGAGGTGACCAGGCATATAGATGAGGGTAGTGCAGTGGATGTGATCTATATGGATTTTAGTAAGGCATTTGACAAGGTTCCCCACGGTAGGCTTATTCAGAAAGTCAGAAGGCATGGGATCCAGGGAAGTTTGGCCAGGCGGATTCAGAATTGGCTTGCCTGCAGAAGGCAGAGGGTGGTGGTGGAGGGAGTACATTCAGATTGGAGGATTGTGACTAGTGGTATCCCACAAGGATCTGTTCTGGGACCTCTACTTTTCGTGATTTTTATTAACGACCTGGATGTGGGGGTAGAAGGGTGGGTTGGCAAGTTTGCAGACGACACAAAGGTTGGTGGTGTTGTAGATAGTGTAGAGGATTGTCAAAGATTGCAGAGAGACATTGACAGGATGCAGAAGTGGGCTGAGAAGTGGCAGATGGAGTTCAACCTGGAGAAGTGTGAGGTGGTACACTTTGGAAGGACAAACTTCAAGGCAGAGTACAAAGTAAATGGCAGGATACTTGGTAGTGTGGAGGAGCAGAGGGATCTGGGGGAACATTTCCACAGATCCCTGAAAGTTGCCTCACAGGTAGATAGGGTAGTTAAGAAAGCTTATGGGGTTTTAGTTTTCATAAGTCGAGGGATAGAGTTTAAGAGTCGTGATGTAATGATACAGCTCTATAAAACTCTGGTTAGGCCACACTTGGAGTACTGTGTTCAGTTCTGGTCGCCTCACTATAGGAAAGATGTGGAAGCATTGGAAAAGGTTCAGAGGAGATTTACCAGGATGCTGCCTGGTTTAGAGAGTATGCATTATGATCAGAGATTAAGGGAGATAGGGCTTTACTCTTTGGAGAGAAGGAGGATGAGAGGAGACATGATAGTGGTGTACAAGATAATAAGAGGAATAGATAGAGTGGGTAGCCAGCGCCTCTTCCCCAGGGCACCACTGCTCAATACAAGAGGACATGGCTTTATGGTCAGGGGTGGGAAGTTCAAGGGGGATATTAGAGGAGGGTTTTTTACTCAGAGAGTGGTTGGTGCGTGGAATACACTGCCTGAGTCAGTGGTGGAGGCAGATACACTAGTGAAGTTTAAGAGACTACTAGACAGGTATATGGAGGAATTTAAGGTGGGGGCTTATATGGGAGGCAGGGTTTGAGGGTCGGCACAACATTGTGGGCCAAAGGGCCTGTACTGTGCTGTACTATTCTATGTTCTATGTTCTATAAGAGATTGGAGATCTGGAATAAAGAGCTGCAGGAATTCGTGAAGCATCTTTTGACAGGTGACGTTTCAAATCAAGACCCTTCATCAAACTGGCTCCAAGTCTGGTGTGGAAATAAAATTTCCCCAATAGGAATGCGAAGAGATCTCATGGAAACTTACAAAATTCTATAGGAACGGGCAGTCTGGATGCAAGAAGATGTTCTTGTGGGCTGAGGAATTCAGAGGAGAGATCCCACTGTAAGGATAGGGGGTAAAACACGTGGGATTGAGATGAGGGAAGATTGCTTCCCCAAGGAAAGTGGTGAACTTGTAGAACTCTTCATCACAAACAGAAGTTGAAGCTGGACGGATGAAGGAATGAGGAAAGAAGTTGGAACAACATTGAATGGAGGAACAGTCTCCTCTACTACTTTCCTGAGATCTCACCCAGACGCTGTGTGGAACCTGGAACTCACAGGCTGAAGGGGTGGCAGAGGAGGACAGACTTACTAAAATGACAACCTGAGTACCGTACCTAGATAAACTCTGGTTCAGTTGCTGGCAAATAGGATTTGTACAGTTGAGTATTTGACCATCAGCCTGGATGTTGAGCGAAAGGGCCTGTCTCTCCAGCTCAGGGAGCTGCCCCCAGTCTTCACATGATATCGCTGGGTATGGCATTGCTGCTGGTGTGATTGTCTTGAAAGAGTTAAATTTTCCTTGGAGGGCTGTTCTTTCTCACTTCCTGCCTGTTCAGTGCTGGTACGTGTGAAGTTTCGTATAGCCACGGTGATCGGACTGATTCAGTGCTGGTCTGTGTGAGGTTTCGTGTAGCCACGGTGATCGGACTGATTCAGTGCTGGTACGTGTGAAGTTTCGTGTAGCCACGGTGATCGGACTGATTCAGTGCCGGGGCCTCTTCACATGGAGTCTGTCAGCAGCACCATCCTGACATTGTTGGTGACGAGCACAATCCTACAGTTGGGCTCCCCAAGGCGGGGTAAGTTCCTCTGTGTAATCCCATGGCTAGTGGACAGGGCCCAGGATGAGGTGGCAGGTCCCAGTTTGCGAATTCAGCCGTTTTTACTGAGGCCCAGAGTATTCTCAGAATAGGAGGCTGTTCAGCCCTTTCACCAGTCTCCCCGGCCCCTTCTCCTGACAATGAATCCAATCTAGATGTTAATGATAACTCCTCGTGCCACATAATGTGCTGAGATGAAATGAGTGTGCAGCAGGAGGGATGGCGTTTGGCAGGGAGAGCTTTAGATATCTGAGAACTGGAACATCAGGAGCCGGGAGACCTGTACGACTTGAATGGGGTCACCTCAGCAGGACTGGGATCGGTATCTTTACAGGGTGTGTAGCTGTGCTGGGATCAATTCCTTTACAGGGGTGGGTAGGTTTGCTGGCGTAATTGCAGAGGGTTTGAAGTCGCTCCACAATGGATGAAACCTGTCAGGCAAAGCGGGAAGGAGAAGCTAGAAAAATAGGTGAAAGAAATTAAAAGAGAAATAAAGGAATTAAAGAACTGAAAAATATAAAAATAATAGATTAGATGTGTTGTGTTTGCATTTAAGGTAACTCACTAATTTCACAATAGGGGTGAATGAGTACAATGTAGTTGCTACTGGCGAAACGTGGCTACAGGGTGCGCAAAGCTGCAATCTGAATGTTCCAGCTGTTAGGCATTTAGAAAGGAGCGGCCAAAAGAGGGTGAGACGGAATTATAATCGGGGTGAGACGGAATTATAATCGGGGTGAGAGGGAATTATAATCGGGGTGAGAGGGAATTATAATCGGGGTGAGAGGGAATTATAATTGGGGTGAGAAGGAATTATAATTGGGGTGTGATGGAATAATAATTAGGGTGAGACGGAATTATAATCGTGGTGAGAGGGAATTATAATCGGGGTGTGATGGAATAATAATTAGGGCAAGATGGAATTATAATCTGGGTGAGAAAGGATCTTGGCTTGACAGATCATGATGTAGAATTCAAATCGTCTGTATTTGTGTCGAGCAAAGAAATAGAAAAGGGCAGAAAATCTTGGTTGCCGTTCTTCATGGTCTTCAAATAGTTGTTGTGATATTTAGCATGGCATAAAGCAGGGAACTCGATAGGTGTGTGACTGGGCTGATGAGGTCGTCAGGGATTCTTCGCTCCACAAAGACGAGAGAAACGTGAGCAAAGATGGAGGGTCAATCGTGGTATACACAATGATCTACTGATCCGTACGTCCAGGAGTGAACAAGGGAGAGCACAATGTGATGGAATGTGTTATTCAAAGCTCCATGTGTGGTCAGTATCTTAACCCTAAACAGAGACTAATACTGAAGTAGGAGAGGATATTTGATTGCCGTAGTTTGGGAGAACACATTGAAAGGGACGCAGTCAACTGAATTGAAGGAACTTTGAGCATTCACTGATAGCATTTAGCATTTTAAAGTATAATACAGATGCTTCAAAAGATATATATTCCTTTCAAACCCAACAGAAACAACTACTAATCTGTGGCTGTCTAGAGAAATAAAAGATAATCTTAAATTACAGGAAAAGACTTGTGAAGTTGCCCAAAATAGCAGTAGACTCGAGTGTCGGGAGCGTTGTAGAACTCACCAAAGGAGAATCTTGAAATTGATTAAAAGATGCAAGATAAAAATGAGTGACAGCACCCCGATGAAAACATGAAAATAGACAGTAAGAACTGGGCCTGGAGTTATGGAAAGAACATTGAAGGGACTGGGGTTATGGAGAGAATGGTGAAGAGTCTGGGGTTATGGAGAGAATGGTGAAGGGACGGGGGTTGTGGAGAGAATGGTGAAGGATCTGGGGTGATGGAGAGAATGGTGAAGAGTCTGGGGTTATGCAGAGAATGGTGAAGAGTTTGGAATTATGGAGAGAATGGTGAAGAGTCTGGGGTTACAGAGAGAATGGTGAAGAGTCTGGGGTTATGGAGAGAATGGGGAAGAGTCTGGAGTTATGGAGAGAACATTGAAGGGACTGGGGTTATGGAGAGAATGGGGAAAGGACTGGGGATATGGCGAGACCATAAGACATAGGAGCAGAAATTAGGCTATCTGGCCCATCGTGTCTGTTCTGCCATTCATGGCTGATTCTTTTCATTCTCCTCCTCAACCCTATTTCCTGGTCTTCTCCCCTTAACCTTTAATTCAATATCCAATCAAGAATTTACCAATTTCTGCCTTAAATACACCCAGCGACTTGGCCTCCACAGCTGCACCTGGCAACAAATTCCACAAATTCACCCCCTCTGCCTGAAGAAGTGTCTCCGCATCTCTGTTTTGAATGGACGCCCTTTTATCCTGAGGCTGTCCCTCTTGTCCTAGACTCCCCCACCATGGGAAACATCCTTTCCACATCTACTCTCTCTAGGCCTTTCAACATTCCGAAGATTTTCTTTCTTTCTTTTCAAATCTTTTTATTGTTCTATTATACAAAAGAAATAACTCGAGTACATTGAAGTAACAACACTTACAATGTCTCAAAAAAGGCATTATCTTAAAGATTGAAAAAAAATTTGTGATAACAAAAAAAAACCTACTAAGCAGAAAAAGTGGGGAAAGAACCCCATTAGGCGTACAACCCTGGAGCCATGCGTCATTCAAAAAGCTTCTAAAGATAAACCAAACCGCCAGCAAGAAAAGAAAATATACCAAAAAATTTACAATTTGGAAATAATCTATCAATTAGCTCAAATGATAATAACAAGCAAATGAGCCCCAACTTTTCTCAAAATCAAATAAAGGTTCAAAGGTTTGACTTCTAATTTTCTCCAAACTAAGACATAGCATCACTTGAGAGAACCATTGTGACAAAGTGGGAGCTGATGTATCCTTCCACTTCAACAAAACGGCCCTCCTAGCTATCAATGTAACAAATGCAATAACATGTTGGCCAGACACAGAAATACCATGAATATTTTGAGGAATTATTCCAAAAAGCACAGTTAATTTATTAGGTTGTACATTAATTTTAAGTGCTTTAGAAATTGTTGAAAAAACTGACTTCCAGAACTATTCCAATAGAACTAGACCAAAGCATATGTGTCAGTGTAGCTATCTCAGTTTTACATCTATCACAATAACTATTAACGTTAGAAAATATTTTAGAAAGTCTCTCCTTCATCAAATGATAACGATGTATAATTTTAAATTGAATCAGTGAATGGCTAGCACAAATTGAAGAAGAGTTAACCAACTTCAAAATCCGCATCCAATCCTCTGTCATAAAAATCAAATTGAGTTCCTTTCCCCAATCCTGTTTAATCTTAGATAAAGGACGCTTATCTCATGTAATAATAAATTATAAATTCTTCCAATAGAACCCTTGATCGAAGGGTTCATATTCATAATAGTATCTAACAGGTTAGCCTCCAATACGCAAGGAAAATTACTTAAATATTTTTGTAAAAAATGTCTAACTTGAAGGTATTGCAGAAAGTGTGAGTATGAAAGAGAATATTTATCAATTAATTGTTCAAAAGACATCAATCTATCTTCTTTAAATAAATCCAAAAAAAGAATTAATACCTTTATTTTTCCAAAGTAAAAAAATTGGATCACTCAAAGAAGGCTTAAAAAAGTAATTTTGATAAATTAAACTACAAAGTTTAAATTTTTTAAGATTAAAAAAATTGCGGAACTGGAACCAAATTTGTAAAGAATACTTAATCACAGGATATAGGTTTAAATTAGCAACTTTAGCTAATTGTATAGGCAAAGCAGCTCCCAATAACGAGGTTAAATAAAACTGTTTTACAACTTTCAGTTCCAGGTCTACCCATATTGGCCGATCACTCTTATCAACCCAAAAAGACATGTATCGCACATTAACAGCCCTATAGTACATTCTTAAATTAGGCAAAGCAAGACCTCCATCCTTTTTCAATTTTTGTAAGTGACATTTACTAATTCCTGGTTTTTTATTATTCCAAATAAAAGATAAAATAATAGAATCAATCCGATCTAAAAACCTCCTAGTCAAAAAAAGGGATATTCTGAAATAAATATAAAAATTTTGGTAAAATCATCATTTTAACTATATGAATATGACCAACAAGTGAAAATGTAAGTGGACTCCATCTACTAAGTAAATACTTCATAGAGTCTACTAAAGGAACAAAATTGGCTTTATAAAGATCCTTATATTTTTTAGTAATTATGATACCTAAATATCTAAAAGAATCCGTGACTTTAAAAGGAGTACTATCATATATAGATACAGAATCATTTAAAGGAAACAATTCACTTTTACTGAAATTTATTTTATATCCTGAAAAATCTCGAAATTCATTGAATAATTTTAGCAAGGCAGGAATAGATTCGTCAGGATTAGATATATAAACCAATAAATTGTTAGCATAAAGAGAGATTTTATGCATGGTCTCGTTCACAAAAATCCCATGGATATTTTTAGCCTCACAAAGAGCAATAGCAAGGGGTTCTAATATTAAATTAAATAAGAAAGGACTTAATGGACGGCCTTGCCTTGTCCCCCGTGAAAGCTGAAAAAAAGGAGACTTACAATTGTTAGTGACAACAGTAGCAATAGGGGCTTTATATATCATTTTAATCCAAGTATTAAAATTAGCACCAAAGCCAAGTTTCTCTAAAGCATTGAATAAGTATTTCCATTCGACTCAGTCAAACGATTTTTCAGCATCCAAAGATACAGCACATTGTGGAGTTTTCGAAGAGGACGAATATATAATGTTAAATAGTCTCCAAACATTTGAAAAAGAAGAGCGACCCTTTATAAAGCCTGTTTGATCTTTAAAAATAATTTTACCCAAAATATTCTCCAACCGATTGGCCATTATCTTTGACAGAATCTTAGCGTTGACGTTCAGTAATGAAATCGGTCTATATGAAGCACAGGCAGTGGGATCTTTATCTCTTTTAAGAATTAAAGAAATAGAAGCCTCATAAAAAGTAGATTCTTTCACAAAAGAATCCTTAAACATTTCCAACATATACGGAGAAAGCAACTTTCCAATTTTTTATAAAGTTCTCCAGGATAACCATCAAGTCCTGGGGATTTACCAGATTGCATTGAAAAAAATAATTTTATGAATTTCGGCTTCAGTGATTTGAGCATCGAGAGTTTTTTTCATCTTCAGCCGAGATTTTAAGAAAAGCAATCTTTCGTTAAAAAAAAGCCTTCATTTCAGAGGAATCTAACGAACATTGAAATTTATAAAGTTCAGTATAAAAATCTTGAAAAATCTTATTAATTTCTTCATATTCCTGAGCCAAGGTACCACCTTTCCTCTGAATTTTCATGATTTGCCTTTTGGCTGTAGTCATTTTTAATTGAGATGTGAGCAGTTTATTATTTTTATCTCCAAACATATAAAATTGGCTCTTTAACTTAAGCAAATATCCTTCAATGGGATGAGTTAATAACAGGTTATATTGTGATTGAAGTTCCACCCTTTGTTTAAGTTAATCAATATTGGGGGAATTGCATAGATATTATCTAAATCCTTAATTTGTTTTGAAATTCTATCTAATTCTGCTTTAGTCTGTTTTTTAAGCTTTGCTGAATAAGAAATGATCTGACCACGTAAAAATGTTTTAAATGTATCACATATAATTAATTTGGACATACCCCCTATATCATTAAAAAGAAAAAAATCTTTTATCTGGGTTTCAATGAAACTGACAAAGTCAGGGTTTTGCAATAATGTCTGAGACAGGCGCCAAGGTGGGCGGGCAAGAATGACATCATCAAACTTGAAAGACAAACTCAGAGGCGCATGATCAGATATAGCAATAGTGTCATATTCGCAAGTTTTAACACTAGGCAAGAAGCGGGGATCGATTATAACATAATCGATCCTCGAATATTTTTATAAACATGTGAGAAGAAAGAATATTCTCTGTTATCGGGATGGAGATAACTCCACAAATCAATCAACCCAAAATCAATCAAAAAGGAGTTAATAAATGACGCGGGTCGATTTGGAAGTCGCTGATTGGTTGAGCTCTTGACAATCATAGGATTTAAGCAGGAGTTAAAATCCCCGCCCAAAAGCAGCATATATTCATTTAAATCAGGCAGTAAAGTAAATACCTTTTTAAAAAAAGAAGGATCATCTAAGTTAGGACCATACAAATTGACCAAAACAACTTTTCTGTTACAGATTTTTCCTTTAACAATTAAAAATCTACCATTAGAATCTGATTCAATATCCTCTTGAATAAATATATTAAATTTAATAAAAATAGACACGCCTTTTGTTTCACTCTGAGAAGTAGAGTGGAATTGCAAACCATTCCACCATCCAAAAAATCTATTTTGAGCTAGGGCTTTACTCTTTGGAGAGAAGGAGGATAAGAGGAGACATGATAGAGGTGTACAAGATAATAAGAGGAATAGATAGAGTGGATAGCCAGCGCCTCTTCCCCAGGGCACCACTATGCAATACAAGAGGACATGGCTCTAAGGTAAGGGGTGGGAAGTTCAAGGGGGATATTAGAGGAAGGTTTTTTACTCAGAGAGTGGTTGGTGCGTGGAATGCACTGCCTGAGTCAGTGGTGGAGACAGATATACTAGTGAAGTTTAAGAGACTACTAGACGGGTATATGGAGGAATTTAAGGTGGGGGCTTATATGGGAGGCAGGGTTTGAGGGTCGGCACAACATTGTGGGCCTGTACTGTTCTATGTTCTATGTTCTATGTTCTATGTCCCACCTTGATATGTGTCTCTTGAGCAAAGATTATATCAGGTTGGAATCAGTTAATAATTTTAAGTCTTTTTTCATTTAATAGGATGATTCCAGCCACATACATTCCAACGTGTTATATTAATCCGTTTAAATACCATACTATAATTTTATTCTACTTTATATACGCACATAGCACATACCAATACAGGATGACCAAAAATGGCGGCGATGAAGAATACAACCACATAAAAGACACGCATGCTCCGGAACCACCCATGGGAAAAAGCCCCTAACTCTAATCCCACCCCCCTACCCGAAAGCCCAAGAAAAAGGCAAGCAACCTATGACAGAGCTCCATCTGTATTTTCTTTCCCTCCCCAGTTAGTAGAAAGAGTAGAGTGACCTTGTAAAAAAGACAATAAAGTCTCAGTAAAGAAAAGCACTTACATTCCATCATCTAATGAACAAGAAAAACCAAAATAATGTTATCTCTTAGAGAGAAAATCCAGCGCCATCTTTAAGTTTAACATTAACTCCTTAAAAAAACTTTAAATTCAATTATAAAATGTTATAATAAAACAGAAAAAAATTAATAGTATATTTGACCCAGCTGAATTTTCAAAAATACTAATTAATAATATCATAAGTAATTAAACCCTCCCAATATATATATATAAAGCCCTGTTAGTAGGAAGAAACTACCAATTAGTTGATTAAACAAAAAAACATCAAACCAGGTATTAGAATAAAAGAACAAATCCCCTTATCTTCTTTTCTCAGTCGAATCTTCAGATAATCATTTAGACAGTCATACTTGAGCCATAAATCTTCTTTCCAAAGGAAAACCAATAATATACAAAAATGAACAAATCTCCTTATCTTCTTTTATTAGCCTCTCAATGAAATATACAAATGACCTTCATAAATTTTCTTTCCAAAATGCGAATAATATACAGGTAGCCAAACAGCCTTTCAGATAGTTCGTTCAGCAGCGGTGTCAGTAACAGCGGCGGGTATAGCCTGAGCAAAGTCCACTGCAGCTTTTGGATCAAAAAAAGTACGAGGAGGAGAATTAGCAGGAAAAACTTTAATTCTTGTCGGATACCTCAGAGAGGGAAACGGTTTCTTATCATATGCTTGTTTTGTTACCAGGGCAAATTCTGATCTTTGTTCCATTACCTCTCTTGGGTAATCTTCATAAAAACGGAGCTCAGACTCCATAAATCTAAAAACTCTCTGTTTTCTTGCCTGTCACATTATTTGATCTTTAATTTTAAAGTGAGGAAAACAAACCAGAACAGATCTTGGTTTACTAGAATCCTTCAATTTCGAAGTAAACGCCCTGTGTGCCCTTTCTATAGCAGGCAGCTTTAATAAAATGGTAGGAAATAAAGTGTGGAAAAGTTTACCAAAGTAAGCAGTTAAATTTCCATCTTCAGCTCCTTCTTGCAGCCCAACAATTTGTATATTCTTTCGGCGAGACCTACTTTCCAGGTCTATAATCTGATTTTGATATCTTTCCAAACAAGTTGTAGCTTCAGAGAACTTTTACTTAGTTATCTTCAATTCCTCTTCATGTGTAGTAACTTGAGTTTCCTGGTCTTTAAGTTTTCCCAGAAAAGACTTCATTTCATTACTATTCATTTCCAGTTGGTCTTTAATTGATCCATTCTGATCCTTAATTGAATGCAGTGTCCGAACGATATCTTCAGCCCTCGATGGCATTTCATCAGATCTTTCCTTTAGCACCTTTCCTTTCCCATTACCTTTATCACTAGGTTCAGGTAAATTCTTCCCACTTCTCGTAGACATAGACATATTGTTCCCCCTCAAGAATCAGCAAATAAAAATTTTTAATTCGGAGTTTAAACTGGGGAAGAGAAAGAAAACTAAGAGCAGCACAAAATTACTGCTACTCCATTTGCAGATGGGGCAGTCTCCCGAAAGACTTCCATGAGTTCCCCACTCATCCTTCTAAATTCCAGTGAGTACAGACCCAGAGCCATCAAACGTTCCTCATATGATAACCCTTTCGTTCCTGGAATCATCCTTGTGAACCTCCTCTGGACCCTCTCCAATACCAGCACATCTTTTCTAAGACACGGAGCCCAAACCTGTTCACAATCCTCAAGGTGAGGCCTCACCAGTGCCTTATACATCATGTCCCTGCTCTTGTATTCTAGACCTCATGAAATGAAAGCTAACATTGAATTTGCCTTCCTCACCGCTGACTCAACCTGCAAGTTAAACTTCAGGGGATTTTCTCCCCGTTTAGAAAATGGTCCTCACATTTATTTCTACTACCAAAGTGCATGACCACGTATTTTCCAACGTTGTATTTCATTTGCCACTTTCTTGCCCATTCTCCTTACCTGTCTAAGTCCTTACTTGTTTCCTCAACACTACGTGCCCCTCCACCAATCTTTGTATCTGTCATGTTCCGGTCCATGAAGTCTGTATTCCAGTTCACGGTCCGGTCCATAGTTCCTTATTCCTGGGTTTCTGGTTTTCCCCAGGATCATGTAGGCAAATGATTCTCATTTTGGGGCTGAGACATAAATACCTCTGCAAACCAGGGATTCCCTGCTGGACTGTCCAGTTCCCCTCCCTGTCTTTTCCCCCTCGCCTGGCTCTCTGGCTGGATACCTCGCCTGCACCACTGTCTAGTTCAATCGCCAATGCAGAGATGGAACTGTCTGTCGTTCTTCAGTGTTCGTCACTTCTTGTCCTCGCCTCCATAGGGTAAGTCAGGCCATTCTGCTGTTGCCCTGTGGGGGGACCTTCTTGTCTTGTCCTTGCCTCTGTGGGGTAAGTCTGGCCGTTCTGCCGTTACCCGACGGATGGTCCTGTCCCACCTTGGTGTGGAGATGAAGTTGAGTCCCGGCTTGTCTCAGTATAAGTCCCGGCTCTGAGTCTATGTACTGAACTGTCTCATGTTGGTGTTGTGTTGAAGATGAGTCCTGACTTTTCAAAGGATAGTCCCAGGTCCATGTTGATGCACATTTCCCAGTCTGTCTGAGCTCCAGCCTCTGAGTTATCAGCTTCTGCATTTCAAGAGCCAAGACCCCAAGCCTGTCTCCAAGCCTCAGGAGCCAAGACCCCAAGCCTGTCTCCAAGCCTCAGGAGCCAAGACCCCAGCCACGTCCTGTCCTGTAGTCATGTCATGTCCATGCATGGTTCTGGGGCCCGAGCCTGAGGCAAGACCCAGGTTCTGAGTCCTTGTCCAGTCTCTGGCTCGGAGCCCAAACCCAGGCTCCTAATTCATAGTTCTTAGTCCGGTTTCCCTGCTTCTTGTCCATGTCTTAGTACAGGTCTGGCATCCTTGTCCTGTTCCTAGTACTTCAGTGCCTGTGTCTTGCATTTGGGTGCATTCCCAACAACCCCATTGTGACAGTATCATCTGCAAACTTGACAACAAAGCCATCTATTCCATCATCTAAATTACTGATACACAGCATAAAAAGCAGCCCCAACATTGACCCCTGTGGAACACCACTAGTCACTGGCAACCAACCAGAAAAGGATCCTTTTATTCCCACTTACTGCCTGCTACCAATCAGTCGATGCTCTAACTGTGCTAGTAACTTCCCTGTAATACCATGGGCTCTTAACTTGGTAAGCAGTCTCGTGTGTGGCACCTTGTCAAAGGCCTTCTGAAAGTCCGAATATACAACATCCACTACATCTCCCTTGTCTAGCCTACTTGTAATCTCCTCAAGGAATTCCAGCAGGTTCGTCAGGCAGGATTTTCCATTAAGGAAACCATGTTGACTTTATCCTATCTTGTCCTGTGTCAGCAAATACTTCATGACCTCATCCTTAACAACTGACTCCAACATCTTCCCAACCACTGAGGTCAGACGAACTGGTCTATAATTTTCTTTCTGCTGCCTTCCTCCTTTCTTAAAGAGTGGAGTGACATTTGCAATTTTCCAGTTCTCCAGAACCATGACAATGATTCTTGAAAGATCAGTGCTCTGTCATGGTCCGGATCAGGTTTCCTTTATATTTACTTTGTTTGTTACAATCCGGACTGTTGACTCCCTGTTTCCCTTTGGTTCCCTGTTTTCCCGTGTTCCTCGGGATTGGTCATTAGAGGCAATTTACTCTCGGCTGGACCGGCAGTTTGTAAGTCTCCGGGTTCAGCCGTTCTGCGTGCGAGCCAATATCATCTGGCCGGAGCAAGCCCGGTCTCCTCCTGGAGCAAGTGCCAGAAAGCTGCCTTCCCTTGCCAGAGCGGATCAGTCAAAGTTCACCCACCAGGGTGAGTCGAGAGCTCGCCGCGGCTTGGAGCGTATTTGTGCCCAGTTATAGTTCTGTCCATCGTTGTGTGGTCTCCGTATCCTTGTCCTGCGTCTAAAAGGGGTCCCAGCCCTGTACCCTGGAAGGGTCCTGACCCTGTGTCAAGTAGAGTCCTGACTCCGTCCTGTGTCTAATGAGGATTCCTGGCTCAGTGTTTTATGTCCTGGGTCTAAGTCTGTCCCGTGAATAAGAAGAGTCCTGACTCCGGAGGTTTCAAGCATCGAGTCCTGGCTCCGAGTTCTGTGATTCCAAGTCCCAGCCTAGCCCAGGGCCCTAGTCCTTGTCCCTTATGCTATTCCCGCTTCCGCTTTGCTCTCCTTGTAATGAGTGTAACGGCCTGTGCCCCAACTGAAGCCATTCCGGTAATAAGTGGTTAACAGTTGTCAGTCCGTCTAGTATTACTGAGAGCCTTACAAGAGCAATAAGCTCAATTTAGTTAACCTCACAAGACATGATTGGGTCCACCCTTGCTCCCCACCGTGTGACATGCTAATGCTTCCACAATCTCTAACACTATCTCTTTCAGAACCCCAGGGTACCGTTCATCAGATCCAGGTGACTTGTGTACCCTTAGGTCTTCCAAATTTCTGGGCACCTTCTCCCTTGTAATAGTAACTACACTCACCTCTCTTTCCTCACACACTGGAACATCTGTCATCAATGATGCCCTCACTCGCATCTCCTCCATTTCCTGCACTTGGGCTCTCACCCCATCCTCCCACCACCACAACAGGGACAGAGTTCCCCTTGTCCTCACCTACCACCCTGTTAGCCTCCGGATCCAGCACATTATCCTCCGCAACTTCCACCATGTTCAACAGGACCCCACCACAAACACATCTTTCCCTCTCCATCCCTCTCCGCTTTCCACATGGATCGGTCTCTCTGCGACTCCCTGGTCCACACGTCCCTCCCCACGGATCTCCCACCCGGCACTTATCCCTGTAAGCACAAGTGCTACACCTGTCCTTACATCTCCTCTCTTGCCTCCATTCAGGGCCCCAAACAGTCCTTCCAGGTGAGGCAACACTTCACCTGTGAGTCTGTTGGGGTCACCTATTGCATCCGATGCTCCCGGTGCGGCCTCCTCTACATCGGTGAAACCCGACGCAGATTGGGGGACCACTTCGTCGAGCACCTCCGCTCCGTCCGCCACAACAGACAGGATCTCCCGGTTGCCACCCACTTCAACTCTGCTTCACATTCCCGTTCGGATATGTCCATACATGGCCTCCTCTACTGCCATGATGAGGCTAAACTCAGGTTGGAGGAGCAACACCTCATACACCGTCTAGGTAGTCTCCAGCCCCTTGGTATGAACATAGAATTCTCCAATTTCTGGTAATTCCCTCCCCCTCCCTCCCCTATCCCTATTTCACTCTGCCCCCTCCCTCAGCTGTCTATCACCTCCCTCATGGTTCCACCTCCTTCTACTACCCATTGTGTTTTCCCCTATTCTTTCTTCACCTTTCCTGCCTATCACCTCCCTGCTTCCCCTCCCCCCTCCCCACCCCTTTATCTTTTCCCTTCCTGGTTCTTCACCTGGAACCTACCAGCCTTCTCCTTCCCACCCTCCCCCCACCTTCTTCATAGGGCCTCTGCCCCTTCCCCCTACAGTACTGACGAAGGGTTCCAGCCCAAAACGTTGACTGATCGTTTCCACGAATGCTACCCGACCTGCTGAGTTCCTCCAGCGTGTTGAGTGTTGCTTTGATCCCAGCATCTGCAGATTATTTTGTGTTCTGGAACATCTGACACACTGCTGTGTCTTCCACAGTGAAGACTGAAGGGAAATACACATTTAGTTTATCTGCCATCTTCTGTACCCTGATTTGATTTCTCTAGCTTCATTTTTTAGTGGTCCTATATCCACTCTCATCTATTATTTAATTTATATATACACTCCAGTTCCCATCCCCTGCAAAATTAGTTTAAACCCTCCCCAACAGTTCTAACAAACCCGCCATCGAGTTTTCATCTCCCTAGAAGAGATCACAATGATCCCAGAAGCTGAAGTCCTGCTGCCTGCACCAGCTCCTCAGATCATCCTGTTCCCACCCTCACTGGCAGCGATCCAGAGATGATTATCCTGGTGGTCCCGCGTCTCAACTCTCTGCCTTGCTCCTTAAATTCTCTGCTCAGGACCTCATTGCTTTTCCTTCCTTTGTCACTGGTACCGATCAGTCAGTCAGTGGGTGCTGTCCCGAATCCGGGATTGGCAGCTATGCACCTCCATCCTCTTCGATCTTGCGACAGCACCGAGTGCAGCCTCTC
Source organism: Mobula birostris (assembly GCF_030028105.1). NCBI lineage: Eukaryota > Metazoa > Chordata > Chondrichthyes > Myliobatiformes > Myliobatidae > Mobula > Mobula birostris. Next base: position 2,209,046 of record NC_092374.1, read on the forward strand.
CTCCAGTTTGTTCTCGCTGGCTGCCTTGGCACCGCCTGCTGCTGCCCCCGCCGAACTCGAGCCCAAGGCCGTGTCGGCCTCCAGCCGCGGCCGCTTCTTCGAGCTCGGCCCTTCCTTAGGCGGAGGCCTTGGGCAGGTCCAGGCCCAAGTTCATCATGTCTCTTGTAACTGGGTGCATAGCGTACGATTCGTAGATACGTGGTGAGGCTTTAATCTCTTCCACGGAAGATGGCCGTTGGCTCACAAGGAGCTCATCCGCCCTTTGTCAGGTCTTGTTTTTTCAGTCCTGCTGGGTGTCCTCACACCCTCCTCACCAGACTAAGTCCAGTGGGGGAGCCGGCCCAAGTCGTTGACCACTCGACCATGGCCCCCGGCTAAGCGCCGGGCACCCGCCCCCCCCACCGAATCTCTCCGAGCGACCGGCGCCTGGCCGAAAACCATGGTGGAGTGGCCAGTGACCAAACCGGAAATGGTACCACAGCACCGATATGTACCAAGATATCTGGCTGCTCTCCCTCCCCCTCCAAAATGCTGTGAACATGATCCAAGACATCCTTGACCCTGGCACCTGGGAGGCAACACACCATCCGAGTGTCCACTGACATCCACAGAATCTTCTGTCTGTTCCTCTAAACTACTGAATCCCCTATCACTACAGCTCCCCTCATCTCCCTCTTTCCTGTCTGCACCTCGGACCCACACTCACTGCCAGTAACCTGGTCTCCACAGCATTCCCATGGGAGGTCATCCCCCACAACCATCTCCAAACCGTTATACTTCTTAATAGATTCAACTTTATTGTCAGTGTGCCAAGTACAGATACAAAGCCAACGAAACGCAGTTAGCATCGAACCAGAAATGTAAAGAATAGTGTTATTTACAGAATAACTGCAATAAGAAGTAAGTGCTACAGCACACAAATGTAAAAGCACTGAGACAGTACAATACAGATGCAATACTGCTTGGCGCTGTGATGTGAGGTTCAGCAGTGTCACAGCCTCAGGGAAGAAGCTCTTCCTGTGCCTGCTGGTGCGGGAGCGGAGGCTCCTGTAGAGTCTACCGAATGGAAGGAGAGTGAAAAGTCCATGGTTAGGGTGAGATGCATCATTGAAGGTACTGGCACAGGGGTGCCCTGCGGTAACTGCCCATTCACATCTCCATTCTTTCTCCTGACAATCGCCCAGCTTCCACCTCCAGCAACTTAGAATCTGATTCTGCTAGTTCAGTCTCCATCTTAGTATCAGATTCTACCATGTTACAGTTTGGTGGGTGAGGTCCACAGCCTCAGGCCTGAGGAGCAGAGGCTGGCTCAGCTCTCAGAGCAGGAGTGGGGTCAATCACAAGTGGGGTGCCTGTAACTAGCACCGAGCTCCTGGGCGAAGGCGAGGAAGGTGGGGGAGAGCGGAAATCGCGCGCACATCAGAGAGACCATGAGATGGTATCAGAGCTGACGAAAACAGCACGGTGGGGGAGGGAACAGTTTCCGCTGCATTCGTCAGAGACGCAGACCAAGCCGCAAGCTCACTCAGCACCTGTTGTTGGACCCAGCGAGAGGTTGAGCTGGGCCTTGACACCATAGTACAGGCCATTCAGCCCAACAGCTCCCTGCTGGCCTCTTCCGACCCTTTTCATCACCCCACCGAGACACAGGGAGGAGATCAAAGAGGGAGTGGAGTGATGTAATGGGCGAGCGGGAGAGAAAGTGGGGTGTGGGAGGGGAAGGGAGCAGATGTCCTGGTGCTGGGGAAGGGAGAGAAGATGGTGACTCAGAGCCTGGTACCCCGGGCCAGAGAAGGAAGGGCATTGTAGGGAGGGAAGGGAGGGGAACTGGTGTCTCAGGACCGGAGCGCTGGGATGGAGGGAGCAGGAGCCACAGACATCTCCCCTGGGGCATGCTCTGCATCTCATGTTGTGCAGGCAGTATCTCTCCCACAATGTACAGATCAGGATGTCAGCAAATTGCGAGTTCTGCAAGCACGATGCAGAGTGTCAGCAGAGTGGGACAGCTCAGCCCCTACACAGCACGTCTGGAAACATATTGAGCAGCCAGCAACCAGCGTGGCCAGCCGGATACTGGACTGTCGTGAGCCCCTGTCCCATGGAGATAACGTGGGGAAACTGACTCACAGGTCAAAGCCCACCATGGGGTCCAGCTCAGTTCCAGGGCCTTCACCTCCCCAGTATATGCAGGCTCCTTGACCTCGGCAACCCAGACCCCTCATTGTTCGCTCCATAACTTCAGTCCCTCACCGTTCTCCCAACAGCCCAGACACTTCACCGATCTCTCCATAACCTCAGAATCTTCACTATTCTCTCCATAACCCCAGACTCTTCAGCATTCTCTCCATAACCCCAGACACTTCACCATTCTCTCCATAACCCCAGACCCTTCACCATCCTCTCCATAACCCCAGACCCTTCACCATCCTCTCCATAACCCCAGACCCTTCACCATTCTCTCCATAACCCCAGATTCTTCACCATTCTCTCCATCACCCCAGACCCTTCACCATTCTCTCCATAACCCCAGACCCTTCAGCATTCTCTCCATAACCCCGGACTCTTCACCATTCTCTCTATTACCCCAATCCCTTCACCATTCTCTCCGTAACCCCAGTCCCTTCACCATTCTCTCCGTAACCCCAGTCCCTTCACCATTCTCTCCGTAACCCCAGACCCTTCACCGTTGTCTCCATAACCCCAGACCCTTCACCATTCTCTCCATAACCCCAGACCCTTCACCATTCTCTCCATAACCCCAGTCCGTTCACCATTCTCCCCATAATACCAGATGCTTCACTGTTCTCTCCACAACCAAGACACTTCACCATTCTCTTTTGGTAGTAGAAATTAATGTGTACTATTTTCTAAACGTGGAGAAAATCCAAAAATCTGTGATGTGAAGGGACTTGGGAGTCCTTGTGCAGAACACTGTAAAGGTTGACTTGCAGGTTCAGTTGATGGTGAGGAAGGCAAATGAAGTGTTAGCATTCATTTCAAGTGGACTGGAATACAAGAGCAGGGATGTGATGCTGAAGCTCTATAAGGCACTGGTGAGGCCTCATCTTGAGTATTGTGAACAGTTTTGGGCTCCTCATCTTCAAAAAGATGTGCTGACATTGGAGAGGGTTCAGACGAGATTCACAAAGATGATTCCAGAAATTAAAGGGTTATCACACAAGGAATGTTTGATGGCTCTGGGCCTGTACTTGCTGGAATTCAGAAGGATGAGGGGGATCTCATTGAAACCTTTCTAATGTTGAAAGGCCTAGACAGAGTAGATGTGGAAAGGATGTTTCCCATGGTGGGGAGTCCAGGACAAGAGGGCACAGCCTCAGGTTAGAGGGGCATCTATTTAAATCAGAGATACAGAGACATTTCTTCAGCCAGAGCGTGGTGAGTTTGTGGAATTTGTTACCACAGGCAGCTGTGGAGGCCAGGTCATTGGGAAATTTCAAAGTGGAAATTGATAGGTTCTTGATTGGACATGACAACAAAGGTTACGGGGAGAAGGCCAGGGTGTGGGGCTGAGAAAGGATCAGCTGTGATTGATTTGATGGGCCAAATGGCCACATTCTGATGGTCTAATCTGAACAAAGTTAACTGTGGAGTCAGTGGCGTACGTCGGCTGAGACTGATTTGAGATGTTTGCTGGTTGAATCACATTATATACGTTTATTCGTATTAGGAAAATGCTGTGGTCGGGGTGCAACATGCAATGAAAAACAATAATGTTTAACAATTATAAAAATATATTTCACAACGCATGCCAGTGACTTTAAACCTGATTCTGAAATAAAGAATTATTTATCAATAAGGGAATGATGGTGGATTGACGATGAGAAATACTTAAAGACGCATTTGTAAATAATAACAACCATTCATCCCCGTCAGGGAGGGGATCTGAACCGTGATCGGCAATGGAAACTGCAGAGTTTAACAGAACCAAAGTGGGGATGTATAAAATTGCTGGAAAAATAGTAGCAGACCTGGGTAATGAGAGCAATTTGGTTTTCAGAAAAGAGGGACAAAAAGATTGACAAAGGGGGGGAGGATGGAAAATGAGAGTGAACTTGCAGGGAATATGAGGCCTTGTCAAAATTTCCATAAATACGTGAAGATAAATGTAGATCAGACACAGACAGAAATGGGAAATTATGATTCGAACTGAAGAATGACTGAATAATTAAACATAAGGTTACAAAAATGCCCCCTCCCCGGGTGTTTTTGAGGAGCCTGGGTCTATTTCAAGGCAAGATCTGAAAGAATGCAGAATCAGTAAGGAAAAGGTGTGGGAGGTTACAAATCCCAAAATTCTTCTGACCCCAGACAACTTGTATATGCCTGTCAGAATTGAAGGTGGCAATACAGGTGCAGGGAACCTTGGTTTTCAAGAGATATTGAGTCCCTGGTTAAGAAAAAAAAGGAGGTGGATTGCAGATATAGACGAGTATAAACCAGTGAGGTACTTATGGCATATAAGAGATGCAGGAAAGAAATCAGGAGGGCTAAAAGAAGGCGTGAGGTTGCCTTAGCAGACAAGGCGAAGGGGAATCCTAAGGGATTCTAGTGATATGTTAAGAGCAAAAGGATTGCAAGGTACAACATTGGTCCTTGGGAAGATCAGAATGGTAATCCATGTGTAGAACCAAAAGAGACGAGAGAGATCTTAAATGCATCTTTTTTGCATCTGTGTTTACTCAGGAGACTGACACAGAGTCTATAGAAGGGAGGCCCTGTACAGATTACAGAGGAAGAAGTGTTTGCTATCTTAAGGCAAATTAGGATGGTTAAATCACCAGGGCCTGACAAGGTGTTTCCTCGGACCCTGCGGGAGGCAAGTGCAGAAATTGTTGGCGCCCTAGCAGAGATGTTTCAATCACGCTGTGCTACAGGTGAGGTGGCTGAGGATTGGAGGATAGCCAATGTTGTTACGCTGCTTGAGAAAGGCTCTAAAAATAAACCAGGCAATTATAGCCTGGTGAGCCTGACATCAGTAGTGGGAGAGTTATTGTAAGGTATTCTGCGGGATCGGATATATTCGTATTTGGATAGACATGGATGATTAAGGATAGTCAGCATGGTTTTGCCTGTGGTAGGTTGTGTATATCCAATCTCACCAAAGGTACTTGGAGGAGCAGGTAGTGTTGAGGAAACAGAGAACCTACAGAGAGACTTAGATAGTTTAGGGGAATGGGCAAAGAAGTGGCAAATGAAATACATTGTTGGAAAGTGTATAGTCATGCACTTAGATGGAGAGAGAATTCAAAATGCAGAGATGCAAAGAGACTTGGGAGTCCTTGTGCAAGATACCATGAAGGTTAACCTCCAGGTTGAGTTGAGGGTGAAGAAGGCAAATGCAATGTTGGCATTCATTTCTAGAGGTATAGAATATAAGAGCAGGGATGTGATGTTGAGGGTCTATAAGGCACTCGTGAGACCACACTTGAAGTATTGTGTGCAGTTTTGGGCTCCTTATTTTAGAAAGAATATACTGACATTTAGAGAGGTTCAGAGAAGATTCACGAGAATGATTCCAGGAATGAAAGGGTTACCATATGCGGAATGTCTGGCAGCTCTTGGGCTGTATTCCCTGGAGTTCAGGAGAGTGAGGGGATCTCATAGAAACATTCCAAATGTTAAAAGGCCTGAACAAATTAGATATGGCAAAGTTATTTCCCATAGTAGGGGATTCTGGGACAAGAGGGTACGACTTCAGGATTGAAGGATGTCCATTTAGAACAGAAATGTGGAGAAATTACTTTAGTCCGAGGGTGGTAAATCTGTGGAATTTGTTGCCACGAACGGCTGTGGAGGCCAAGTCATTGGGTGTATTTAAGGCAGAGATAGATAGGTTCTTGATTAGCCAGGGCTTCAAAGGGTATGGGGTGAAATCTGGGGAGTCGGGATGACTGGAAGAATTGGATCAGCCCATGATTGAATGAAGCCAGCTGGTGGCGTAATGGCATCAACGCTGGACTTCGGAGTGAAGGCTCCTGAGTTTGAATCCAGCTGGCCCCCTTGCACGCTTTCCATCCTTGCTGGGTTGAGCATCGAACTAGCAACTCGGCCTCATAAAAATAAGAAAGCCTGCTAAAAAAATCGTTGGCATGACGGCGTCCCGATGACTCCACTCGGAGTTAAGGGCTTTCTTCTTCTTCATGATTGAATGGTGGAGCAGACATGATGGGCCGAATGGCCTACTCCTGCTCCTATATCTTATGGTCTTACAGAGTTTTTGAGGAAGTTACCAGGAAAGTTAATTAAGGCAAGGTAGTCAATGTTGTCTACAAGATGTTAGCAAAGCATTCGATAAGGTCCCACATGAGAGGTTGGTCAAGAAGGTTTAGTTGCTTGGCATTCAACATGAGGTAGTAAATTGGGTTAGATATTGGCATTGCGGGAGAAACCAGAGAGTGGTACTCTGACTGGACACCTGTGACTAGTGCTGTGCCACAGGGATCAGTGCTGGGTCCTTTGTTGTTTGTCATCTGTATGATAATGTGGTTAACCAGACCAGCAAATTTGTGGATGACACCAAGAGTGGGGGTGTAGTGGACAGTGAGGAAGACTATCATACCTTGTAGTGGGATCTGGACCAGCTGGAAAAATGGGCTGAAAAATAGCAGATGGAATTTAATGCAGACAAGTGTGAGATTTTACACTTTGGCAGGATCAGCCAGGGTAGGTTTTACACAGTGAGCGGTAGAGCCCTAAGGAGCATGATAGAACAAGGAATCTGGGAATACAGATCCATAATTCATTGAAAGTGTCATCGCAGGTAGATGGGGTCTTAAGGAAAGCTTTTGGTACATTGGCCTTCATAAGTCGAAGTATTGAGTAGAGGAGGTGGGATGTTCTGTTGAAATTTACAAGGACATTGCCAGGTTTGGAGGATCTGAGTTATAAGAGCTTGAATAGTTTAGGACTTTATATCTTGGAACATAGAAGATTGAGAGGAGATTTGATAGAAGTATACAAAATTATGAGGGGTAAATGCAAGCAGGCTTTCCCCACTGATGTTGAGTGGGACTACAACCGGAGGTCATTGGTTAAGGGTGAAAGGTGAAATGTTTAAGCAGAACATGAGGGGAAATACCTTCCCTCAGAGGGTAGTGAGAGTGAGGAATGAGCTGCCAGCACAAGTGGTGCATGCAAGCTCGATTTCAACATTTAAGAGAAGTTTGGATTGGTACATGGATACTAGGGATATGGAGGACTATGGTCCCAGTGCAGGTCAATGGGGGTAGGCAGTATAAATGGCTTGGCATGGACTAGATGGGCCAAAGGGCTGTTTCTGTATTGTACTTTTCTCTAAATCTGACTTCCTGAAAATTGGAATGTAGCAAATATCATCTTCATCATCATGTGCCATGTCGTGGCAGATGTAACCCCATCATAAAAAGATTCAGAATGGCCTTTTCTATACAGGACAGAGGGTAGTCTTCACCATTCATCAACAGAACTAGGTTAGGAAGTTCACGATGGAACTCTTAATTAAACAAAACTCACTTTATTGTCTCTGCACAAACAACAATGTAACTATGTCAACAATTTAGGCCATGAATTCTGCTGATCCCTCTGTACCAATCCTTACCCAGACCACTTTTCCAATTTATAGCACTGAAATAGGGGATCTCCCATTGGGCAAATGAATAATCCTTTCTTCTCCAAGCTCCTGACATGAGCGTTCTTCGTCACAATGGTTAGTCTCCGGAGTTGTCACTACTTTGCTTTTGAAGCCTCTGCTTTTATATTCATTCCTTAACAGTTGAAATGTTGCATATCAGTGCTAGTGGCTATGGGTCATCTGACACATTCTCATTGGACGTAGTCCAAGAGCTACACATCTTCGTGCCTTAGGTAACTTTTTTTGTTCTCTTCAACTCTGGTTCAAACCAGCCCAACCAAGTCACTCAGACACTGGGCCGAGATAACAAGATTACTTCTGCAAACCTGCCATTTTAAACAATACACAGTAGAATATCTCAGGTTTAGCAAGTCAGTAACAAAAATTCCTTGCATCCATGTTCAATTGCTCTGATTTGAGGACAGAACTAATACACATTCGTAAGATTATGGGAGGCATAGAGTGGAGAGCCAGTATCTTCTCCCAGGGTTGAAATGTCTAATACCAGAGGACTCACATTTCAGGTGGAAGTGGATAGAAGAATCTTGGCCCAAAACATCAGCTGTTTATTCATTTCCATAGATGCTGTCTGATCTGCTGAGTTCTTCCATTATTCTGTGTGTGTAACTTGGACTTCCAGCTCTGCAGAATTTCTTGTGTTTAAGTTCAAAGGAGATGTGCAGGGCAAGTTTTATTTTCATGGAGTGTTGGGTGCCTGGAGTGTTCTGGTGGTGGAGGCAACAGGATAGGGGCATTGAAGAGATTTTAAATAGGCATGGGAATATGTGGAAATGGGAGGATATACACATTGTGAAGGCAGAGGGATTAGTTCAATTGGTCATTTAATCCTTAATTTAGTTTGACACAGCACTGTGGGCGAAGGATTGTTCCAGCATTGTACTGTTTAATGTTCTATGTTCAGTCAAGAGAGCTCATGTGCATCAGAGTTGTCAAAAGAAAGCAGAATGCAGAATCACTAACACAGGAAATTCTTCAGATGCTGGAAATCCAGAGCAACACACAAAATGCTGGAGCAACTCAGGAGGTCAGGTAGCATCGATGAAAATGAATAAACAGTCAACGTTTCAGCTGAGACCTTTAGACCATAAGACACAGGAACAGAATTAGGCCATTCAGCCCATCGAGCCTGATCCGTCATTCCATCATGGTTGAACCAGGATCCCAGTCAACCCCATACACCTGTCGTCTTGCCATATGCTCTGATGCCCTGACTGATCAGCTTCCACCTTAAATATAACCACGGACTTGGACCCCACCACAGTCTGTGGCAGAGCATTCCACAGATTCACCACTCTCTGGTTAAAAATAATTCCTTGTTACCTCCATTCTAAATGGTCATCCCCTCAATCTGACACTGTACTCTATAGTTCTGGGTACCTCCACCATAGGAAACATCCACCCTCTCTAGTCCTTTCAACATTCGGTAGATCTCAAAGAGAGCCCCCTGCAATCTGCTAAATTCCAGTGAGTACAGACCCAAAGCTGCTAAAATGCTCCTCATGTTAACCCCTTCATTCCCGGAATCATCCTCGTGAAGTTCCTCTGGACTCTCCAATGACAGCACATCTTTTCAAAGATACGGGGCCCAAAACTGTTCACAATACTCCAAGTGCGGCCTGACTACTGTCTTATAAAGCCTCAGCATTATCTCCTTGCTTTTATATTCGATTCCCCTTGTAATAAATGCCAACATTGCATTTGCCTTCTTTACCACAGACTCAACCTGTGAATTAACCTTCTGGGAGTCTTGCATGAGGACTCCCAAGTCCCTCTGCACCTCTGATGTTTGAACCTTCTCCCGATTTACATAATAGTCCATACGATTGTTCTTTTTATCAAAAGCATTATCATACTTTTCCCAGCTCTGTATCCATTTGCTACTTTTTGCCCATTCTTCCAATCTGTCTAAGTCCTGCTGCAATCGTGTTGCTTCCTCAGTACTACCTACCCCTCCACCAATCTTCATATCATCTGCAAACTTTGCCACAAAGCCATCAGTTCCATTATTTAAGTAGCTGACAAGCAATGTGAAAAGTTGTGGTCCCAATACTGACCCCTGAGGAACACCACTAGTCACTGGCAGCCAACCAGAAAAGGCCCCTTTTATCCCCACTCGCTGCCTCCTGTCTGTCAGCCATTCCTCTATCCATGCCAGTATCTTTCCATTACGCCATGGGATTTTGTCTTGTTAAGCAGCCTCACATGCAGCATCTTGTCAAACACCTTCTGAAAATCCAAGTAAATGACATCCACTGCCTCTCCTTTGTCCACCCTGCTTGTTACTTCCTCAAAGAACTCCAACAGATTTGTCAGGCAAGATTTCCCTTCACAGAAACCATGCTGACTTTGACTTATTTTATCATTAGTCTCCAAGTACCCTGAAAACTCATCCCTAATAAAGGACTCCAACACTTTCCTCTAAAGTTAGGCTAACTGGCCTATAATTTCCTTTCACCTTTCTCCCTTCTTGAAGAGTGGAGTGACATTTTCAATCTTCCAGTCCCCCAGGACCATGCCAGAATCAAGTGATTCTTCAACGATCATGACCAATGCATCTGTTATCTCTTCAGGAACCCCTCTCAGGACTCTGGGATGTAGTCCATCTGATCCAGGTGACTTATCCTCATCAGGCTGCTTAACAAGATCAAATCCTATGGCATTACAGGGAAGATACTGGCATGGATAGAGGAATGGCTGACAGGCAGGAGGCAGTGAATGGGAATAGAAGGAGCCTTTTCTGGTTGGCTGCCAGTGACTCGTGCTGTTCCACAGAGGTCAGTGTTGGGACTGTTTCTTTTTGTGCTGTATATCAATGATTTAGATGATGGAATAAATGGCTTTGTTGCCAAGTTTGCAGATGATATGAAGATTGGTGAAGGGGCAGGTAGTGTTGAGGAACCAGGTGGGCTGCAGAAGGAATGAGACAGATTAGGAGAATGGACAAGAGAACGGCAAATAAAATACAATGTTGGAAAATGCATGGTCATGCACCAGTCCTGAGACACCAGCTCCCCTCCCCTTTCTTCCCTTCAACCCCTTCCCTCTCTGCCCTGGAGTACCAGGCCCTGAGTCACCAGCTTCTCTCCCTTCCCCAACACCAGGACATCTGCTCCCTTCCCCTCCTACACCACTCTTTCTCTCCTGCTCCTCCATTACATCACTCCACCCCCTCTTTGATCTCCTCCCGTGGCTTGGTGGGGTGATGAAAAGGGTCGGAAGGGGCCGGCAGGGAACTGTTGGGCTGAATGGCCTGTACTATGGTGTCAATGCCCAGCTCAGCCTCTCGCTGGGTCCAACAACAGGTGCTGAGTGAGCTTGCGGCTTGGTCTGCGTCTCTGACGAATGCAGCGGAAACTGTTCCCTCCCCCACCGTGCTGTTTTTGTCAGCTCTGATACCATCTCATGGTCTCTCTGATGTGCGCGCGATTTCAGCTCTCCCCCACCTTCCTCGCCTTCGCCCAGGAGCTCAGTGCTAGTTCCAGACACCCTACTTGTGATTGACCCCACTCCTGCTCTGAGGGCTGAGTCTGGAGACCTCACTCCACATTCCTCCCACTCTCAATAAGCCAAGTCTCATGAAGAGCTGTGGGTCTCGTGAACGGTAGTGGACTCGGCCTAATACATCACAGGTATCACTCCCCACCACTGATAATGTATACAGGAGATACTGCCTCAGGAAAGTAGCATTCGTTGTCAAAGCAGCCCCACCATCCAAGCCATGCCTTCTTACAGCTACCATTTGGCAGCAGGTTAGTGAGTTAGTTACTGCCCATTTATCCACTGGCATTTAGATAGATAGATATACTTTATTGATCCCGAGGGAAGTTGGGTTTCGTTACAGCCGCACCAACCAAGAATAGAGCGTAAATATAGCAATACAAAAACCACAAACAATCAAACAACAAAATGCAAACTATGCCAGATGGAATTAAGTCCAGGACCAGCCTATTGGCTCAGGGTGCCTGACACTCCACGGGAGGAGCTGCACGTTCGATGGCCACGGGCAGGAATGACCTCCCGTGCTGCCCAGTGTTGTAGCTCGGTGGAATTCATTAGGGCAGCAATGAAGGTTCTCCATCTCCGTCTGTCCTTGGCCATCTTCTCCATTGTGCCACAGGTGGGGTTCAGGGTCTCCCTCTCTGTCTCTACAGTATGGCACCAAGTTGTGTTTGGTCTCTCATGTTTTCTCCAACCTTTCGGGTTCCATTGAGGTGCTGTCTTAATGATGGATTTGGCCTCTCCGTTCATCACGTGCCCAATCCATCTCCATCATTTCCTCATGATGATTGTAGCCACGTCCTCTTGGTAACTCTGAAGGAGAATGGCATGGTTGGACAAGACAATAGACAATAGGTGCAGGAGTAGGCCATTCAGCCCTTCGAGCCAGCACCGACATTCACTGTGATCATGGCTGATCATCCACAATCAGTATCCAGTTCCTGCCTTATCCCTATAACCTTTGATTCCGTTATCTTCAAGAGCTCTATCCATCTCTTTCTTGAAAGCATCCAGAGACTTGGCCTCCACAGCCTTCTGGGGAAGAGCATTCCATATATCCACCACTCTGGGTGAAAAACTTTTTCCTCAACTCCGTTCTAAATGTCCTACCCCTTATTCTTAAACTGTGGTCTCTGGTTCTGGACTCACCCATCAGCGGGAACATGCTTCCTGCCTCCAGCGTGTCCAATCCCTTAATAATCTTATATGCTTCAATAAGATCCCCTCTCAGCCTTCTATATTACAGAGTATACAGCCCAGTCGCTCCAATCTTTCGACAGATGACAGTCCCGCCGTCCCGGGAATTAACCTTGTGAACCTACGCTGCACTCCCTCAATAGCAAGAATGTCCTTCCTCAAATTTGGAGACCAAAACTGCACACAGAATTCCAGGTGTGGTCTCACCAGGACCCTGTACAGCTGCAGAAGGACCTCTTTGCTCTTATACTCAATTCCCCTTGTTATGAAGGCCAGCATGCCATTAGCTTTCTTCACTGCCTGCTGTAATTGCATGCTTGCTTTCAGTGACTGATGTACAAGACTGCCTAGATCTCGTTGTACTTCCCCTTTTCCTAACTTGACTCCATTTAGATAATAATCTGCCTTCCCGTTCTTAACGTCACATTTATCCACTGCATCTGCATCTGCCATGCATCTGCCCACTCACCCAGCCTGTCCAAGTCACCCTGCATTCTCATAACATCCTCCTCGCATTTCACACTGCCACCCAGCTTTGTGTCATCGGCAAATTTGCTAATGTTACTTTTAATTCCCTCATCGAAATCATTAATATATATTGTAAACAGCTTTTTTCGCATAAAATATGGAGGATCTTCTGGATTCTCGTGGTGTGGAATAGCGACAGCTTGGCACAGTCGTTCTCTGTCACGTGCCAGCATTCTGACCCACACAAGAGTGAGGACGGAACACAGCCACGCTACAGCTTCACCTTGGTGTGGGTGATCCCCACATGTCTCTCATTGATCCGAAGATGTTTCTAGCTTTGCTGAGTCTGAACTGAATGTCGTCCTTTGTCCCAGCATCCTGCAGAATGCTGCTGCCCAAGTAAGAGAATCTGCCAGTTGATGCCACACGCCCTTTTGGCAGTGGGCACAGAGACCTGAAGTGCCTCACCACCAGGTACTTCCCTTCAACCACACGACAAAGAGAAGAATAAACAGTCAACGTTTCAGGCTGAGACCTCCTCATCAGAACGCCAACTGTTTATTCCACCATGTAGCTGCTGCCTGACCTGCTGAGTTCCTCGAGCATTTAGTGTGTGTTGCTCTGGATTTTCAGCATCTGTACGATGTCTTGTGTTCAGAAAGCACATGTAATATGGAATCAAACAAGACACTTAAGAAGCTGTAAAAGAGTCAGAATGGAACTAATAAGGGACAGAGGAGAGCTAGAAGGAGTCATGAAAAGTCTTTGGCAAGTAAGATTAAAGAGAATCCCAAAGTATTCCACATACATGAAGAGTGTTTGATGGCTCTGGGCCTGTATTCACTGGAATTCAGAAGAATGAGGGATGACCTCATTGAAACCTCTCGAATTGTGAAAGGCTTTGATGGAGTGAATGTGGAGAGGATGTTTCCTATGGAGGGAGAGTCTAAGACCAGAGGACACAGCATCAGAAGAAAGGGGCATTCTTTATGAATGGAGATGAGGAGGAATTTCTGTAGCCGAGGAGTGGCGAATCTGTAGAATTCGTTGCCACTGGCAGCTCTGGAGGCCAAGTCTTTATGTATGTTTAAGGCCGAGGTTGATAGATTCTTGATTGGTCAGAGCATGAAGTGGTACAGGGAGAAGGCAGGAAATTGGGGCTGAGAGGAAAACTGGATCAGCCATGATGAAATGGTTGTACTAGGGATGAAATACAAGAAGTAGCTTCCCCTTGCTTCCGATGCAGTGTCTTTACAAGATAGGTGACCCTGACCGTTGTCCTATTAAAAGGATCTACTGCTCAGCGTCTGAGAAGCAGGAACCATCGATTGTGTTACTCACAACTTGCCTTCTGCTTCATCCACCACCTGCATTCCGTGGCTTCACTGTAACCCAGTAGGGAGGCTAACAGGTTCTACACCTTGCCTGAGGGTGACC